>NC_068425.1:15881896-15981896 GCF_023373465.1 Oncorhynchus keta | reverse complement strand
AGCAGAGGTACACACAGGCCTTTAAGGGGCGGCAGGTAGCCTAGTGGTTAGAATGTTGGGCCAGTAACCAAAAGGTTGCTTGATTGAATCCCCGAGCTGACAAGGTAAAAAGTCGGAGGCCAAGCAGTTGCCATACCAGGCAGTGATGCAACCCGTCAGGATGCTCTCGATGGTGCAGCTGTAAAACATTTTGAGGATCTGAGGACCCATGGCAAATATTTTCAGTCTCCTGAGGGGAATAGGTTTTGTCGTGCCCTCTTCACAACTATCTTGATGTGCTTGGGTCATGTTTGTTTGTTGGTGATGTGAACACCAAGGAACTTGAAGCTCTCATCCTGCACCACTACAGCCCCGTCGATAAGAAAGGGGGCGTACTAGGTCCTCCTTTTCCTGTATTCCACAGTCACCTCCTTTGTCTTGATCACATTGAGGGAGAGGTTGTTGTCCTAGCACCACACGGTCATGTCTCTGGCCTCCTCCCTATAGGCTGTCTCATCGTTGTCTGTGATCAGGCCTACCACTGTTGTGTCATCAGCAAACTTAATAATGGTGTTGGAGTTGTGCCTGGCCGTGCAGTCATGAGTGAACAGGGAGTACAGGAGGGGACTGAGCACACACCCCTGAGGGGCCCCTGTGTTGAGGATCAGCGTGGCGGATGTGTTGTTACCTACCCTTACCACCTGGGGGCGGCCCATCAGGAAGTCTAGGATCCAGTTACAGAGGGAGGTGTTTACTCCCAGGGTCCTTAGCTTAGCGATGAACATTGAGGGCACTATGGTGTTGAACGCAGAGCTGTAGTCAATGAATAGCATTCTCACGTAGGTGTTCCTTTTGTCCAGGTGGGACAGGGCAGTGTGAAGTGCAATAGAGATTGCATCATCTGTGGATCTGTTGGTGCGGTATGCAAATTGGAGTGGGTCTAGGGTTTCTGGGATAATGGTGTCGATGTGAGCCATGACCAGCCCTTCAAAGCATTTCATGGCTACAGATGTGGGTGCTACGGGTCGGTAGTCATTTCGACAGGTTACCTTGGTGTTCTTGGGCACAGGGACTATGGTGGTCTGCTTGAAACATGTTGGTATTACAGACTCAGACAGGGAGAGGTTGAAAATGTCAGTGAAGACACTTGACAGTTGGTCAGCGCATACTCTCTACCTAGCCTTACATTACAGTATGCAAATATGCATGTACACTTTTATACTACATATCCTCTATAGGCACACACACTGTCATTTGCAGCCGCACATAAATATATACACATACATTTATGTATACTATAAAGTAGAGCAGGAAGTTGTCTAATGAATAATATATGTGGAGATGGATAACATCAGTGGTGGATGTGAGAGAATGTTCTCAGAAGATACTGCCTGGTTCTAGAATGGACAAGGGGAGAAATATGAGGATTAAATACATGTCTAAATGACATGTGGAATTCCTATTTTATTACTCTGCTCCACTTTTTCCTGTCTGCACCACTGATCCACAGAGTGGAAAATCCAAAGTCCAAACCGTCTGGATGATCTCTGAAATGGGAAAAACAGATTCACAACAACCATATCCAAACTAGCTTTGGTAAGAAAGTAAACAGGGCACTCTCTCCTGAGTTTGTCTGTCTGTCTCTGAGAAAATGTTATTTGCAGATTGTCATAAAAAGAGGGGGCAAAGTACTTTAACATCAATCCCCTGATGACCAGTGTGTGGGATAAGAGCCATGGTTTCTGGAGTCCTATTTTTCCCCCTCAAATCTGTGGTGTGACTCTGGCCATGTGTTCTGACTACGGCCAGATGGGGTGCTGGGTAATCTTAGGCAAGCACTAACAAATCTCTTGAGGGGGGGAACTAATTAAATTAATTAATCCTATCTACTGTATATCAGTAGCAGCACGATCCCCCCAAAAAAGGCAAAGAGGGAATTTCTCACACGTATATATCTACAGATGGTGGCAGCGTTGGGATCATGTGGCATTGCATTGTGTGTGTTGAAACCCAATCCCATAGATACTTCCTAGGGTTTCACCCAAGACACCCTGCACCGCTATGTTTGTCCCAGATCTGGCTCACCTACTCCATTCAAAACTGTAACATTTACAGGTTTATGGGAAAAACCTGGCCATGAGCCTAAATGCTTATGGGAAAGTCTTACCTGATCCAACAACCCAGCCTTTTAATATCCAAAAAAGGGAAAAACAATTGTGTCTCCTTATGTCTTCACCAAGCTTATGTGTCTCCTTATGTCTTCACCAAGCGTATGTGTCTCCTTATGTCTTCACCAAGCGTATGTGTCTCCTTATGTCTTCACCAAGCGTATGTGTCTCCTTATGTCTTCACCAAGCGTATGTGTCTCCTTATGTCTTCACCAAGCTTATGTGTCTCCTTATGTCTTCACCAAGCTTATGTGTCTCCTTATGTCTTCACCAAGCTTATGTGTCTCCTTATGTCTTCACCAAGCGTATGTGTCTCCTTATGTCTTCACCAAGCTTATGTGTCTCCTTATGTCTTCACCAAGCATATGTCTCCTTATGTCTTCACCAAGCTTATGTGTCTCCTTATGTCTTCACCAAGCTTATGTCTCCTTATGTCTTCACCAAGCGTATGTGTCTCCTTATGTCTTCACCAAGCGTATGTGTCTCCTTATGTCTTCACCAAGCTTGTGTCTCCTTATGTCTTCACCAAGCGTATGTGTCTCCTTATGTCTTCACCAAGCTTATGTGTCTCCTTATGTCTTCACCAAGCTTATGTGTCTCCTTATGTCTTCACCAAGCGTATGTGTCTCCTTATGTCTTCACCAAGCGTATGTGTCTCCTTATGTCTTCACCAAGCTTATGTGTCTCCTTATGTCTTCACCAAGCGTATGTGTCTCCTTATGTCTTCACCAAGCGTATGTGTCTCCTTATGTCTTCACCAAGCTTATGTGTCTCCTTATGTCTTCACCAAGGTGAATCTACATTAGAAGGAACTTTCATGCCACCCTATTGACACATATTGTCACAAGTGGCGCTCGGCGGTCGTCGTCACCGGCCTATTAGCTGCCACTGATTGTCTTTCCTCTCCCTCCTTGTATGTTGATTGGTAGCACCTGTTTATATATGATTAGTTTGTCTTTATTAGACAGCCGCCCCGCCTGGTTGTTGTGCAGGATTATTTCAGTGTAACCTTCGGCTCTGTTGTAGAGGTACGTGTTAGTGCCTGGTCGTGACTTTTCCGTTGTACATTCTCATTCCCTGTGTTTGGGGCCGTTACTATTGTGAGCACCCTGTGGTGCGTTGGTGCTATTAAAGACGCACAGCTTTGCACTCACTGTCTCCTGCGTTTGACTCCACACACCTACGACACCTGAAGCATTACACATATAAGGAAGAAAACGTGTGTGTGTGTGTGTGTGTGTGTGTGTGTGTGTGTGTGTGTGTGTGTGTGTGTGTGTGTGTGTGTGTGTGTGTGTGTGTGTGTGTGTGTGTGTGTGTGTGTGTGTGTGTGTGTGTGTGTGTGTGTGTGTGTGTGTGTGTGTGTGTGTGTGCATACTGCACCTATGTCATCCTATATGTGGAGGCTCGTCTTTATACACATCAGTGCTGGTTCCATTTCAGTCTAACGTATAATGTTCCACAGAAATATGTGGGCAGTAATATTGACTTCATACACTGTTTTCTTGTTCTGAAAAAGCTCCTGTGTATTATATCACACTGTGACTAGTCCAGCTGGTATTATATCACACTGTGTCACTGTGACTAGTCCAGCTGGTATTATATCACACTGTGACTAGTCCAGCTGGTATTATATCACACTGTGACTCGTCCAGCTGGTATTATATCACACTGTGACTAGTGCAGCTGGTATTATATCACACTGTGTTACTGTGACTAGTCCAGCTGGTATTATATCACACTGTGACTAGTCAAGCTGGTATTATATCACACTGTGTTACTGTGACTAGTCCAGCTGGTATTATATCACACTGTGACTAGTCCAGCTGGTATTATATCACACTGTGACTCATCCAGCTGGTATTATATCACACTGTGACTAGTCCAGCTGGTATTATATCACACTGTGTTACTATGACAAGTCCAACTGGTATTATATCACACTGTGACTAGTCCAGCTGGTATTATATCACACTGTGACTTGTCCAGCTGGTATTATATCACACTGTGACTCGTCCAGCTGGTATTATATCACACTGTGACTAGTCCAGCTGGTATTATATCACACTGTGTTACTGTGACAAGTCCAGCTGGTATTATATCACACTGTGACTAGTCCAGCTGGTATTATATCACACTGTGTTACTGTGACTAGTCCAGCTGGTATTATATCACACTGTGACTAGTCTAGCTGGTATTATATTACACTGTGACTTGTCCAGCTGGTATTATATCACACTGTGACTAGTCCAGCTGGTATTATATCACACTGTGACTGGTCCAGCTGGTATTATATCACACTGTGTCACTGTGACTAGTCCAGCTGGTATTATATCACACTGTGACTGGTCCAGCTGGTATTATATCACACTGTGACTCGTCCAGCTGGTATTATATCACACTGTGACTAGTCCAGCTGGTATTATATCACACTGTGACTAGTCCAGCTGGTATTATATCACACTGTGTTACTGTGACTAGTCCAGCTGGTATTATATCACACTGTGACTAGTCCAGCTGGTATTATATCACACTGTGACTAGTCCAGCTGGTATTATATCACACTGTGTTACTGTGACTAGTCCAGCTGGTATTATATCACACTGTGACTAGTCCAGCTGGTATTATATCACACTGTGACTCGTCCAGCTGGTATTATATCACACTGTGACTAGTCCAGCTGGTATTATATCACACTGTGACTCATCCAGCTGGTATTATATCACACTGTGACTAGTCCAGCTGGTATTATATCACACTGTGTTACTATGACAAGTCCAACTGGTATTATATCACACTGTGACTAGTCCAGCTGGTATTATATCACACTGTGACTTGTCCAGCTGGTATTATATCACACTGTGACTCGTCCAGCTGGTATTATATCACACTGTGACTAGTCCAGCTGGGATGTCATAAGGTGAATGCACCAATTTGTAAGTCGCTCTGGATAAGAGCGTCTGCTAAATGACTTAAATGTAAATGTAAATGCATGGTTGTCATAACATGTGGCTTTTTATCCTGGATAAAAGAATGCTTTTGCTAATATAATTTACCAAGATTTATTTTTTTATGTGTGTATGACAGTCATAATTACGCAGACAAACCCGACAGTGATCGACTTACATTGATTGGCTTACAACAATTGCCCTTTATTTACAGTTCTATGCCAAGCTAAACCAATGTGCTGAAGAACAAATCTTCACATGGTGTTATTATGTCTCGACTCTATTCCCCCATGTTGTGTTACCATGTCAAGGCTATGACTGTTGTTTTGTTTGGTTCCCCAGCACATCTGGCAGAGCTCAGTTGTTTCAAAATGAGACTAAATAATAATCCAAGCACTCGTTGAACGTATCAATGGTAATCAAAACAATGGGTTGGAAAACCAGCAGGGCATTTCAGTGGCATTGCTGCTAAACAGTCTGAGACCTTCATTTCCCCTTTGCAAGATAAGCAGATCTGAGGTGAGATCTCCTCTCTACAGGGGCCGACTGATCCATCTCCCCCTCCTCCTCTTCCTCCGCCTGCTCCTCCCCCCTCCTCTTGTGCCACACATGCGTCAGTCTCTCCTGCCTTGGCTGTAATAGCTGTGGTGGATTAAATATGGAGGGGGACCAATCCTAGTGTTAACTGTGCTACATGGCACTCACAACTGAAGGAATATCGGATTTTGAGAGAGGCCATCCACTCTCAAGGTATTGTTCAACTTCAAGTGTTGAAATGTAAAGATTATGATCCCCAACATTTTTAAAAAGAGCCGTAAGAATGTAAAGAAATCAATTTTGTCCATGAAGTGTGACTTTGTGCGACAAAGCAACGTTTGAGATTCAATGGACCAAGAACAAACTCTGTGTGATATCCACTTCTCTGTATCCTCAGCTTGTACAAAGAGACCCCAAGGGAAGTGTTTGTCACCAAATCTCATTAAAGTAGTACAGGCACTTGGACAAAGGCAGGACATAAAGTGGAGAATAGGGGGTTGCCATTGCTTGATTGGCAGTAACATTTTGTGACCTCCCTGTGCAGCAGGGTCCCTCACTTTACGACCAGGATTTAGGAGCTCAGTGGCGGCCAGAGTGAGGATGAGGTACAGGTTGGGTGGGAGTGTTATGGGTGTCACCCCCTCTGCGGGGGTTGGCGTACTAATTATCCACAACGCCTGTTGTCACCCTTCTCATCCCTGTTATGTCCGGCTTTTGTTCAGGCTGAGGCTCCCCTACACGTTGATTTAAAGCGTGGGTCTACCACCTCACTCTGAAAGAGACAGATATCTTCAAACAGTTCTGTTTATACAATCTGTCTACGCAGCAGCTCCAGACACAAACACACAGTGAAAACCTCTAGACTCCCAGACAACCCAACTCAGACATACAGCAACATCCAGGGGGAACCTTTTCAATATCAACCCTAAACACTAACACTGACCCTCACAAGTCTCCAAACACTAACAAGCACAACCTGTATGAAATCAGTGTGTTGTGTGCAGACCAAACTTACAGTGGACAGAACCTTCTGTTGTTGTGAATCAATGTGATAAAATATTCAGCACAGTTGTTTTTATTTTAATTTCATTTTTTTTTTTTTACCCCTTTTTCTCCCCAGTTTTGTGGTATCCATCTCTGCAACTCCTGTACGGACTCGGGAGAGGCAAAGGTCAAGAGCTGCGCGTCCTCCGAAACACAACCCAACCAAGCCGCACTGCTTCTTTGACACAATACCCACTTAACCCGGAAGCCAGCCACACCTATGTGTCAGAGGAAACACCGTACACCTAGCGACAGTGTCAGCGTGCATGCACCCAGCCCACCACAGGAGTTGCTAGAGCACGATGGGACAAGGACATCCCTGCCGGTCAAACCCTCCCCTAACCCAGACGATGCTGGGCCAATTGTTCACCGCCGCCCCATGGGTCTCCCAGTCACGGCCGGCTGCGACAGAGCCTGGAAACAAACCAGGATCTCTAGTGGCAAAGCTGGCACTGCGATGCAGTGTCTTAGACCATTGTGCCACTCAGGAGGCCAGCACTGTTTTCTTTTGTTTATTCTCAAAGTTATCTTATATCTGAAGAAAGTCATGTCAGGTCAAAGTCAAACCTTTGATATTACACGGGTAGACACGTTTTTAAAGAGCAAGTGCATTCAGAAAGTTTTCAGACCCCTTGACTTTTTCCACATTTTGTTATGTGACAGCCTTATTCTAAAAAGGATGAAAGCTTCTACAAACAATACCCCATAATGACAAAACAAAAACACGTTTTTAGAAAAAATTGCATATGTATTACAAATAAAAAAAATGAAATATCGCATTTACATGTGTTCAGACCCTTTACTCAGTACTTTGTTGAAGCGAAGCACCTTTGGCAGTGATTACAGCCTCGAGTCTTCTTGGGTCTGTATTTGGGGAGTTTTTCCCATTATTCTCTGCAGATCCTCTCAAGCTCTGTAAGGTTGGATGGGGAGCGTTGCTGCACAGCTATTTTCAGGTCTCTCCAGAAATGTTCGATCAGGTTCAAGTCCGGGCTCTGGCTGGGCCACTCAAGGACATTCAGATCCTTGTCCAAAAGCCACTCCTGCGTTGTCCTGTCTGTGTGCTTAAGTAAACCTTCACCCCAGTCTGAGGTCCTGAGGGCTCTGGAGTAGGTTTTCATCAAGGATCTTGCTGTACTTTGCTCCGTTCATCTTTGCCTCGATTAGTCTCCCAGTCCCTGCTGCTGAAAAACATCCCCACAGTATGATGCTGCCACCACCATGCTTCACCGTAGCGATGGTGCCAGGTTTCTTCCAGATATGACGCTTGGCATTCAGGCCAAAGAGTTCAATCTTGGTTTCATCAGACCAGAGAATCTTGTGTCTCATGGTCTGAGAGTCTTTTGATGGCTTTTGGCAAAAATCCAAGCAGGCTGTCATGTGCCTTTTACTGGCTTCCGTCTGGCCACTCTACCATAAATGCCTGATTGGTGGAGTGCTGCAGAGATGGTTGTCCTTCTGGAAGTTTCTCCTACCTCCACAGAGGAACTCTGGAGGTTCTTGGTCACCTCTCTGACCAAGGGCCTTCTCCCCGATTGCTCAGTTTGTGGGAGATTATATAGACAAAAAGTCAGATTTCATAACCTAATAAACTCAGCAAAAAAAGATATGTCCCTTTTTCAGGACCCTGTCTTTCAAAGATATTTCCTAAAAATCCAAATAACTTAACATATCTTCATTGTAAAGGGTTTAAACATGCTTTGCATTTTTCCCATGCTTGTTCAATGAACCATAAACAACATGCACCTGTAGAACGGTCATTAGGACACTAACAGCTTACAGACGGTAGGCAATTAAAGTCACAATTATGAAAACTTAGGACACTGAAGAGGCCTTTCTACTGACTCTGAAAAACACCAAAAGAAAGATGCCCAGGGTCCCTGCTCATCTGCATGAACGTGCCTTTCGGCATGCTGCAAGGAGGCATGAAGACTGCAGATGTGGCCAGAGCAATAAATTGCAATGTCCGTACTGTGAGCTGCCTAAGACAGCGCTACAGGAAGACAGGATGGACAGCTGATCGTCCTCATAGTGGCAGACCAGGTGTAACAACACCTGCACAGGATCGGTACATCCGAACATTACACCTGCGGGACAGGTACAGGATGGCAACAACTACTGCCGGAGTTACACCAGAAATGTAAAATCCCTCCATCAGTGCTCAGGCTGTCCGCAATAAGCTGAGAGAGGCTGGACTGAGAGCTTGTAGGCCTATTGTAAGGCAGGTCCTCACCAGACATCACTGGCAACAAAGTTGCCTATGGGCACAAACCCACCGTTGCTGGACCAGACAGGACTGGCAAAAAGTGCTCTTCACTGACGAGTCGCGGTTTTGTCTCACAAGGGGTGATGGTCAGATTCGCATTTATCGTTGAAAGAATGAGCGTTACACCGAGGACTGTACTCTGGAGCGGGATCGATTTGGAGGTGGAGGGTCCATCATAGTCTGGGGCAGTGTGTCACAGCATCATTGGACTAAGCTTGTTGTCATTGCAGGCAATCTCAACGCTGTGCATTACAGGGAAGATATCCTCCTCCCTCATGTGGTACCTTCCTGCAGGCTCATCCTGACATGGCCCTCCAGCATGACAATGCCACCAGCCATACTGCTCGTTCTGTGAGTGATTTCCTGCAAGACAGGAATGTCAGTGTTCTGCCATGGCCAGCGAATAGCTCGGATCTCAATCCCATTCAGCACGTCTGGGACCTGATGGATCGGAGGGTGAGGGCTAGGGCCATTCCCCCCAGATATGTCCGGGAACTTGCAGGTGCCTTGGTGGAAGAGTGGGGTAACATCTCACAGCAAGAACTGGCAAATCTGTTGCAGTCCATGAGAAGGAGATGCACTGCAGTGCTTAATGCAGCTGGTGGCCACACCAGATGCTGACTGTTACTTTTGATTTTGAACCCCCCTTTGTTCAGAGACACCTTATTCTATTTATGTTAGTCACGTCTGTGGAACTTGTTCAGTTAATGGCTCAGTTGTTGAATCTTGTTATGTTCATAAAAATATTTACACATGCTAAGTTTGCTGAAAATAAACGCAGTTGACAGTGAGAGGAAGTTTCTTTTTTTGCTGAGTTTACATCTGATAATAAGCACCAGAGCTCTGTTGACAGAACTGTGCAGCTTTATCGCCAAAACTTTTGAGGACTTTGCACAAAGCAAAATTAGAATGACTCGAGTTGAATTAAATGTAGAAGGATTTGAAAATAAAAAGCTTGGGGTATCCTATGTGCTCCGTTGACATTTCACAGAAACTAAGGTCCATCCAACCTTTTATGCGAGTAAAGTGCATGTCGGATAAAAAAAACATCTCATGACAGGCCCAATGGAAACAGAATTTGTTTTGAAAAACTTTCCAAATGTTGACAAAACAAAATACGATAGATGCCCCTTTCCAATAAATATCGAGGGTCTTATTCTGGTGACACGATCATCAATGCTTGTCTGCTGTTTGACAAATAAAAATAATCTTGCTTTTTTGTCCATAATAGTCTTATCATGTCGGCTATGCGCGCGCTCGAGCCAACAGCACGCACACGTGCCAATACCAGAGTGGGCACACTTGCTATATCGCACCATATTTTGTGAGAAAACCATCAGTAGAGTTAAAAATGTGATGGAACACATGGGAATTTAACTGCAAAAAGTGTTTTTATGTGCACTATGTCATCACGCACAGCCTTTTATCCGCAACAAGTCAATTTGATGGAAACATCTCTGGTAGGGAAATGTGCATATTGTTTTTATGTAGAGTTTAGAATTTTTGCATTAAAATCTGTCACCAATTGGTTGGAAACCTAACTATTGATACAGTTGTTTTTGTGAGAAGTTTTTGAAAAAGAACAGGAACGTTGCATTAATATGAACAGCGAATACTAAAATATGAATAAATGTAATGTCTCAAAATCGATATCTATGTTACCTTTATACTGTTTTATGTCCTCCAGATTTGAGGAGAAAGATGACAAGTTCAGTGGTACCTCTTAATTCTCGCACAGCATCTGACCTAGCTAACGCCATGCTATTTCCCTCATTTTGACCACCCTACCAGGGTAAAAACTTCAATATGTTTTCAACGGATTATGATAGAGACAAGGCTTGGACCATTTGTTTTCTTAGAGGATCATCATCACAATTAACATCTTATTTTACCAATTGGTCAAAATATGGACACTCTGGACACTCTAAAAAGTAGCAACAGTTTAATCCAAGAGAGGACAAACATTATTATGAGCTAATGACCTAGGTTTACCCTTGATCACTTATTTTGAACAAAATCTGTTCGTAACCAGGAGCTACTACCAATAATCTATTGTGTTATCATATTGGTTAGTCAAACAGTGCAGAGCGTGAGTACAATGCCGAACATGACAAAATCCCACCAATGAACCCAGTCCCCACATCAAAGGTCATGACCTCTGATGATATGCAGCCCTGCCTCACAAAAGCAGTACATGTCTGATGCTTCCAGAGGGTCACTCTTGGTAACCTGCCAGTGGTTTCTGTGGCTACCGAAAGGGAGGATGGTCAGCATTTCGGTGCATTGTCATCCAGAGAGAAACTCCAATTCATCCATCCTCTCTGGCTGCATCTGTCTGTGTCAGTTCAGTGTGTTGGCTATATTTGTCCATTACATTTCTCCACAGGTTTTCAACACCCCCTTATAAATCAATGAAAGCATGTCTCGGGTGTTTATTTAAATGTCTATTTCCATTTCACATTCCTAAAAAGGTCCTAATGATAAAATACCAAAATAGAGGAGACCAGTGGGGACCAACGCAGCTGCAATTACTCATGATGTTAGTAATTAAGCATGTAAGCCTTTTGGGAGGTTAAGTTTACACTGAGTGTACAAAACATTAGGAACACCTTTCTAATATTGAGTAACGCCCCCTTTTGCCCTCAGAAAAGCTTCAATTCGTCGGGGCATGGACTCGAAAAGTTGGCGAAAGCGTTCCACAGGGATACTGGCCAATGTTGACTCCAATGCTTCCCCACAATTGTGTCAAGTTGGCTGGATGTCCTTTGGGTGGTGGACCATTCCTGATACCAGTGGCGGTCGGTGCTGTTTAGAATGAGGGAGCAAGATTATTAGATTTTTTTTTTTTATGAGCATGGCCTTATTTCTATTACAGCATGTTGGATGACTGTCATTCATATTCCATTCACCCAGCTCAATGTAACATCGATAGGTTTAGGCTACTAGATGATACTCAAATTTTCCCTGTACCCATCATGAGGTTGCTATAACCTAACCTATGAATTAAAGTTTACAACATAGGTGCACAGGTCGAGAGACAATTTGAGTCATCAAGGTGACAGTGATACATTCAATACCGCCTTGCACACTCTTGCTTGCATCTAGCTGATCTAGGGTGTAATTATTAGTTGCAAATTAATGTATTTTTATCCCTGTTTAGTTCCGTAGCTTCCGTTTAAGAACAGTTTTTCAACAGAATCGGCAAAATGAATACACACCTGATCACCAGCAAACACAGGTCACTTTCATAGCATCATATACAAACAGCATGATCACTTTGCTCATTATATAATTCCTTCTTTCATCTATGTGCTCTCCTCCTCTCACCATTTCCCTTCGCTTGTGAACTTCATTGCACAACACAACAGCTCTTTGTGACCAGGTGAAGAAACCTTTCCAAGCCAAACCTTTATATCATAACCGCTAACCTCTACACACAGCCTACATCATTGTCACCATTATTGGCTAACTTCATAGTCAACACAGTTACTAAAACTAACGTGTTAGTAAGCCCGCTACAATCATGCAGTACAGTGTACAGTCAGCCAGCAGTTAATAAGCAGTTACCGGGGGACCCAGTGGCAATAAATGAATCAAATCAAAAGCTTACCTTTGACTTGGAATAATTCCAGTGTTGGACAGCCATAGTCAGCTAGCTAACATAACATCCCCCTCTGTTTTGAGACGTGTGTTTGAGTAGGCTAAACTAGCTAGCTGCATTTGCTAACTAAGTAAGTGAAAAGAATACAACAAAATATACCTAGCTCTCTCTCTATCTGTCTTTTATTTTTTAAAACAATACATTTTTTCAAAACTGTTCAACTATTGTCTTTCTCTCTCTTTGAGTCAACTGTTCACCACAATATATGCACTGCAGTGCTAGCTGTAGCTTATGCTTTCAGTACTAGATTAATTATCTGATCCTTTGATCAGGTGGACAGCATGTCAGTTCATGTTGCAAGAGCTCTGATAGGTTGGAGGACGTCCTCCGGAAGTCATCATAATTACTGTGTAATTCTGTGGAAGGTAGTGAAAACTCTGAGCTTCCTAGGTTTTGTAGTGACGTCAATGTAACCAGAGGAGGACAGAAACTAACTGTCCTCTGGCTACACCATGGTGCTATCCTACAGAGTGCTGTTAAGGCTACTGAAGACCATTGCAAAACAGTGTGTTTTAATTCATTATTTGATGACATGAATATATTTAGTATGGTTTTATCTAAAAAGGATAACCTTTTTAAATGTTTCACTATTTGTATTTTTATGAAATTCACTGAAGAGGCTTGTCCTCCCCTTCTTCCTCTGAGGAACCTCCACTGCTTGATACACACGGGAAACTGTTGAGCGTGAAAACAATTGCAGCGTCGCAGTTCTTGACACACTCAAATTGGTGCGCCTGGCAGCTACTACCATACCCCGTTCTAAGGCACTTATATCTTTAAATCTTTTGCCCATTCATCCTCTGAAAGGCACACATACACAATCTATGTCTCGATTGTCTCAACGCTTAAAAATCTTTCTTTAACCTGTTGCAACGAGCAATCCCGTATCCGGGAGCGTAATTATAGCCTCAAGCTCATTACCATAACGCAACGTTAACTATTCATGAAAATCGCAAATGAAATGAAATAAATATATTGGCTCACAAGCTTAGCCTTTTGTTAACAACACTGTCATCTCAGATTTTCAAAAAATGCTTTTCTACCATAGCTACACAAGCATTTGTGTAAGAGTATTGATAGCTAGCATAGCATTAAGCCTAGCATTCAGAAGGCAACATTTTCACAAAAACAAGAAAAGCATTCAAATAAAATAATTTACCTTTGAAGAACTTCAGATGTTTTCAATGAGACTCTCAGTTAGATAGCAAATGTTCAGTTTTTCCAAAAAGATTATTTGTGTATGAGAAATCGCTCCGTTTTGTTCATCACGTTTGGCTAAGAAAAAAACTTTTTTCCAAATTGAATCCATAATATCGACAGAAACATGGCAAATGTTGTTTAGAATCAATCCTCAAGGTGTTTTTCACGTATCTATTCGATGATAAGTCACTCGTGGCAGTTTGTTTTCTCCTCTGTTCAAAATGGAAAAATGCACGCACCTGGAGATTACGCAATAGTTTCGACGGAGGACACCGAGCGGACACCTGGTAAATGTAGTCTCTTATGGTCAATTTTCCAATGATATGCCTACAAATACGTCACAATGCTGCAAATACCTTTCGGCAAACGACAGAAAGTGTAGGCTCTCTCCTTGCGCATTCACAGCCATATAAGGAGACATTGGAACACAGCGCCTCAAAAATCTGTCTCACTTCCTGTATGAAATTTCATCTTGGTTTCGCCTGCAGCATTAGTTCTGTGGCACTCACAGACAATATCTTTGCAGTTTTGGAAACGTCAGAGTGTTTTCTTTCCAAAGCTATCAATTATATGCATAGTTGAGCATCTTTTCATGGCAAAATATCTTGTTTAAAACGGGAACGTTTTTCATCCAAAAATGAAATACTGCCCCCAGAGGTTCAAGAGGTTAACCGGTTTCCTCCCCTTAATCTACACTGATTAAAGTGGATTTAACAAGTGACATCAATAAGCTTTATAAATATCTACCCTGCCGCCCCATATTTCCGGTAATCATTTCAGATATTGGTATGTAGCTGGTATTTTGAGAGCCTTTAAAGGAGAATTTTAAATAGGCTGTATGAATTTGTATGTAGAGGAAGAGGGTTTACCAGATTGTTGCATGTTAAAATCCCAAGCGGTGCATATTACTGCAGTACCCTTGAGCAGGGCACTTAACTTGGATTGCTTCATTGTGTGCATCATGCCTTTAAATGGATTACCTGTCAAATGTATGCACATCTGAATAGAACAGAGCAGAGGTCAAATGGAAAGAGAAGAAGGATTTGAAGCTTAAAAGGTTATTGGGTCCTTTATAATCAACAACAGTCTCAGACAGACTTGATTATCTTCATATGGAGCATTTATCATACCCATATTGTTCTTTTAAAGCCTGACTGACACTGGTAATGGTATTATAGCTGGTGTTAGTTGACAGTAAGTACCTTTGATACTGCACATCAGCCATTGTTTTAGATTAACTGTGGAAACCAATCAAATCAATTTATATAGCCCTTCTTACATCAGCTGCTATCTCAAAGTGCTGTACAGAAACCCAGCCTAAAACCCCAAACAGCAAGCAATGCAGGTGTAGAAGCACGGTGGCTAGGAAAAACTCCCTAGAAAGGCCAAAACCTAGGAAGAAACCTAGAGAGGAACCAGGCTATGTGGGGTGGCCAGTCCTCTTCTGGCTGTGCCGGGTGGAGATTATAACAGAACATGGCCAAGATGTTCAAATGTTCATAAATGACCAGCATGGTCAAATAATAATAATCACAGTAATTGTTGAGGGTGCAGCAAGTCAGCACCTCAGGAGTAAATGTCAGTTGGCTTTTCATAGCCGATCATTAAGAGTATCTCTGCCGCTCCTGCTGTCTCTAGAGAGTTGAAAATAGCAGGTCTGGGACAGGTAGCACGTCCGGTGAACAGGTTAGGGTTCCATAGCCGCAGGCAGAACAGTTGAAATTGGAGCAGCAGCACGGCCAGGTGGACTGGGGACAACAAGGAGTCATCATGCCAGGTAGTCCTGAGGCATGGTCCTAGAGAAAGAAAGAGAGAAAGAAAGAGAGAATTATAGAGAGCATACTTAAATTCACAGGACACCGGATAAGACAGGAGAAGTACTCCAGGTATAACAGACTGACCCTAGCCCCCCGACACATAAACTACTGCAGCATAAATACTGGAGGCTGAGACAGGAGTGGTCAGGAGACACTGTGGCCCCATCCGATGATACCCTCGGACAGGGCCAAACAGGCAGGATATAACCCCACCCACTTTGCCAAAGCACAGCCCCCACACCACTAGAGGGATATCTTCAACCCCCAACTTACCATCCTGAGACAAGGCCGAGTATAGCCCACAAAGATCTCCGCCACGGCACAACCCAAGGGGGGGCGCTAACCCAACCAATGAAGGGTATGACACCTACTGTAACAGAATGTTTTGTTCAGATGGGGGAACAAAACATTTTGACTGATATACTGTATTTAGTCAACAAATGGTGTAATGGTTATGATGCACTGTAAGCATTGGCAGTCAAATATCAGACACATAAGGGCTACGAAGAGTGTGGACATTAGACATGGAAATACTATAGTATCTAAATTACTTTCTTTTCATTTCAAATGTGTGATCTGATTGATATTCTGATATGTAGTATGGAAAACAATGCCAATATTATACCCTTCCACAGGATCAACCTCCACCATATGATACATAGGACAGAGAGGGGAAAGGAAAGGGGAAAGGGGATATCTAGTCAGTTGCATTCAACCTGAATTTGTCTTCCACATTTAACCCAACACCTCTGAATGTGGGAGGGAAGGGGGTGGGATATGCAGACAAACTGCTGATACATTCTTTGAATGTCTGGCATAGAGTGGCACCTTGCTGAGTTATCAAACAGGAGTCAACCTCTAAATGCAGGACTGGGGGTGAGGACTGGTGGTTTTCCTACTTACAAAGCATGTAGAGGTCTGTAATTTTTATCATAGGTAAACTTCAACTGTGAGAGATGGAATCTAAAACAAAAATCCAGAAAATCACATTGTATGATTCCTAAGTAATTAATTTGCATTTTATTGCATGACATAAGTATTTGATCACCTACCAACCAGTAAGAATTCCGGCTCTCACAGACCTGTTAGTTTTTCTTTAAGAATCACTCCTGTTCTCCACTCATTACCTGTATTAACTACAACTGTTTGAACTCGTTACCTGTATAAAAGACACATGTCCACACACTCAATCAAACAGACTCCAACCTCTCCACAATGGCCAAGACCAGAGAGTTGTGTAAGGACATCAGGGTTAAATTGTAGCCCTGCACAAGGCTGGGATGGGCTACAGGACAACAGGCAAGCAGCTTGGTGAGAAGGCAACAACTGTTGGCGCAATAATTAGAAAATGGAAGAAGTTCAAGATGACTGTCAACCACCCTCGGTCTGGGGCTCCATGCAAGATCTCACCTCGTGGGGCATCAATGATCATGAGGAAGATGAGGGATCAGCCCAGAACTACACAGCAGGACCTGGTCAATGACCTGAAGAGAGCTGGGACCACAGTCTCAAAGAAAACCATTAGTAACACACTACACCGTCATGGATTAAAATCCTGCAGTGCACGCAAGGTCCCCCTGCTCAAGCCAGCGCATGTCCAGGCCCGTCTGAAGTTTGCCAATGACCATCTGGATGATCCAGAGGAGGAATGGGAGAAGGTCATGTGGTCTGATTAGACAAAAATATAGCTTTTTGGTCTAAACTCCACTCGCCGTGTTTGGAGGAAGAAGAAGGATGAGTACAACCCCAAGAACACCATCCCAAACGTGAAGCATGGAGGTGGAAACATCATTCTTTGGGGATCCTTTGCTGCAAAGGGGACAGGATGACTGCACCGTATTGAGGGGAGGATGGATGGGGCCATGTATCGTGAGATCTTGGCCAACAACCTCCTTCCCTCAGTAAGAGCATTGAAGATGGGTCGTGGCTGGGTCTTCCAGCATGACAACGACCCGAAACACACAGCCAGGGCAACTAAGGAGTGGCTCCGTAAGAAGCATCTCAAGGTCCTGGAGTGGCCTAGCCAGTCTCCAGACCTGAACCCAATAGAAAATCTTTGGAGGGAGCTGAAAGTCCGCATTGCCCAGCGACAGCCCCGAAATCTGAAGGATCTGGAGAAGGTCTGTATAGAGGAGTGGGCCAAAATCCCTGCTGCAGTGTGTGCAAACCTGGTCAAGAACTACAGGAAACATATGATCTCTGTAATTGCAAACAAAGGTTTCTGTACCAAATATTAAGTTCTGCTTTTCTAATGTATCAAATATGTATGTCATGCAATAAAATGCAAATGAATTAGTTAAAAATCATACAATGTGATTTTCTGGATTTTTGTTTTAGATTCCGTCTCTCACAGTTGAAGTGTACCTATGATAAAAATGACAAACCTCTACATACTTTGTAAGTAGGAAAACCTGCAGTGTATCAAATAGTTGTTCTCCCCACTGTATGTAGTGATTACTCTTCTCTGTATGTTTCACAGGTCAAAGGGCACAGCTCACGCAAAGATGTGGGAAACCAATGTCCTCTCTCATCGCATGTCCTCTCTCATTCAGAAATTACTCAAACTTTCCCTGGCATGACAGTGTGCCCAAATTGAGAGGTAGATTGCCCAGGGCCCAGAGTGGTAAACTAATAATCAGTCTACACCACACTATGACCCGTCATATAAAATCCCTGAATCATTTCAAAACAACAACGGTTGTTTCTCAGGTAAAGTCATCAACTGGAGGGTTTAACAGATGCTATGGCCCAGCTGAGATCCAGACTGTAACTGTTTTCCCTGCAGTGCTGTGTCCCTGTGTGGTGCTCTGACAGTCTGTTTCCTGAGAGCAGCAAAGCTAAAGGCCAAGCAGAGCAGATTCTCCAACCTCTGCAGCTCCAATTAAAGCTTTGCTGGACTGTTCAAGCAGACATCCAAGCCCCAGAGAGTAAAACAACCAGTTTTGTGTCCTAATACCACCCTCTCCTCCCTTGCTGTCCCCTATCCCAACACCCATCTTGGCTGTTAGATCATCCTTACTCCCCTGGGCCAGTACTTTATAGTGAAAACAAACTGTGATCAGCTGACTGCCGGGGCTGTGAGGAGAGACGGGGAGAAATAGCAGCAATACTCTGACTAACAACTGTAAACAGTTACAATCACAGTGACACTGTGGGCTCTGTTAACTTACATAATGTCACTTGTCTGTCATGAGATACATGGTCAGTGATAAAGAGAAACAATACAGAGTTTATCAGTAATTACAAATTGGATACACATAAAGAAATCATTCATAACAGTACTGCAAGTGATGTAACCGCCCCACATGTTATTCTTCCTTTTCTGTGGGCTTTACACAAAAAGCACAATTCCATTTAGTTAAACTCTCCAAATAGTTCCAGAACTGTACTTCTCGCTTGTGTTCCACCACCACCAAAAGAGGGCAATTAATTCAATTAGCCACTGGCGTGGCAAAATTGTAGAATGGGTTGGACAGAGTTCCCAAAGCGTTTAATGAGAACATTCCTGAGTGTAATAGTGGATGAAGTATCCTGGGAGCTCACAGCTTGGGCTGATGCGGGCGGGTGGGGGGTGGGGGAGGGAAAGAGAGGGGGAGGAAGAGAGAGAGAGAGAGAGAGAGAGAGAGAGAGGGAGAGAGATAGAGAGAGAGAGAGAGAGAGAGAGAGAGATACAGAGAGAGAGAGAGAGAGAGAGAGAGAGGGAGAGAGAGAGAGAGATACAGAGAGAGAGAGAGAGAGAGAGAGAGAGAGAGAGAGGGGGAGAGAGAGAGAGGGGGAGAGAGAGAGAGAGAGAGAGAGAGAGAGAGAGAGAGAGAGAGAGAGAGAGAGAGAGAGAGAGAGAGAGAGAGAGAGAGAGAGAGGGAGAGAGAGAGAGAGAGAGAGAGAGAGAGAGAGAGAGAGAGAGAGAGAGAGAGAGAGAGAGAGAGAGAGAGAGAGAGAGAGAGAGAGAGAGAGAGAGAGAGAGAGAGAGAGAGAGAGAGAGAGAGGGGGAGAGAGAGGTTACATCACTTGTAGTACTGTTATGAAGTATTTATTTGTGTATCCAAGTGGTAATTACTAATAATAGAGAGAGAGAGAGAGCGAGAGAGAGAGAGAGAGAGAGAGAGAGAGAGAGAGAGAGAGAGAAAGAGAGAGAGAAAGAGAGAGAGAAAGAGAGAGAGAGAGAGAGAGAGAGAGAGAGAGAGAGAAAGAGAGAGAGAGAGAGAGAGAGAGAGAGAGAGAGAGAGAGAAGAGAGAGAGAGAGAGAGAGAGAGAAGAGAGAGAGAGAGAGAGAGAGAGAAAGAGAGAGAGAGAGAGAGAGAGAGAGAGAGAGAGAGAGAAGAGAGAGAGAGAGAGAGAGAGAAAGAGAGAGAGAGAGAGAGAGAGAGAGAGAGAGAGAGAGAGAGAGAGAGAAAGAGAGAGAGAGAGAGAGAGAGAGAGAGAGAGAGAGAGAGAGAGAGAGAGAGAGAGAGAATACAACTGAGAGGAACACATAAAGATATTGTTTTGATGCACAAATGCATTCTTATCTTAAGGCCAATGTGGTAAACACCAAGTCAGTCTCTCACTGTCACCCCTACACATATTGACTAACATAGACCACACACTTGTCCTCCACTGTACTCTAACCTACTGATTTCTGGCATGTTTTAGGTCTCTACTACCTACATCGAAAAAGAACATTGTCCAGAGGCGGATAGGAACATTTTGCAATATGAGTGATAAGCAAGCAAGGACATCTACCCAGAACTAACTGTCAGCATAGAGTGCCTTCACATTGAGAGAGGAACATTTAGGGCCAAACAAGATATCACAGAAAAAGAGAAACAATAACATAAGATAGGCCTTATATTTGCACTTACAAACCAATGGCAGAGTGGTCTATTCATTTAAAAACATATTTGTTTGACCTTTTGTTTTTCATGGAAAACTTTGGTACAGAAAAATACATACTTACCTAAGAACCAAAGTAGGTTTGTGCTTTACTGTCCAAATCATTTCATTGTACCCTGGGGTTGTGGGTTACAACAAGACTCATGTTGATTCAGAGCAAGCCCTGAGGTCTGGTGCTAAATGACTACGTTTGTAGCAGATAAGCCACACAGAATCTAGATGAAGTTACACATAGATGCTGATATAGAGCTAGTTTTTACAATTCCCTTTGATGCCTAACACCAGGATTAGGGGAGGGTAAACTGATTCTAGATCTGTGTCTATGGGAAAACATCTACCTAAAACTCGCAGCACAGTGCCAAATAAACAGCATCTGAGTAATGACCATGTGACCAACAAGTCTGTTTAATTGCCTCCTTAACGCCTGAGAGAACAATGTCTCACAAGGTACTGTGCTTGTTTCCCGAGCGACCATGTTTGTTGACAGGTCTTAGTTGGGTTTGCTCTGTTCACGTTCGAACCTGGAGTAACTGGTTGAAGGCACAGGGGTGCAACAAACACAAACACTATGTTTCCACTCATGATTCATCAGTTGTCCTCACTGTCACACAGTATTTAACAGTTAACCTGACTTCTAATAATAATGTGATGTCAGCCTTTCAATGTATCACATCTCCTTGCGAGACACCACACCTGGGTTCAAATGACTAAAATATTTAAATTATAGTCACATACATGTCAAAGTAAATATTCAGATATTTGTTCTTTAAAAAACAAATAGTTGAATATTGGAATGTATTTGGAAATACACTTGGAAAGTATTGGCATGTATTTAACTACAAATATGCTATTATTTAAAAACTCCCATGCATTTGAACTCAGGTCTGTTTGGTCCGAGGGTTATTTGAAATAACGTATTTGGAAACAACTATTTAAAAATATTTTCAAGTATGAGGTTATATATACGAAGCTATTTTAAAAAATGCTTTCATATACTTCAAATAGAAATAGTTGATTCGGCACCACATTCTTTGAAAATACTCAAAAATACAGACTATAAAGTATTTAAATGACAAATACTAAACCCAGGACTGCAAGACACACAGATATGTGACCAAGGCCAATCCATGTATGAATATCCCCATTCACCATTCATTATTCCCAATAGCAGGAGACAGATCACCTTCCAGACACCAGTGCAGGAGCTGATTGCACAGTAACCCATTTCAGGTCACATCGTTACAGAGTCATTCATTGGAATTGGCACTTATCTATCACTCAGTGGTGGTGGGTGTTATTGAAAGTATTATCTGTGTTCCGCCAGCCTGGATAAGGTCAGAGATAGTAATGGAGCCAGGTTGACCTCTATGGATGGGCCAGAACAGAAGACGTAATTTACCTCCTGGCCCTCAGTATCAAATAGAGTATCAGGATGTCCAAAGCAGAGAGAACCCTGGATCTTCCTATTAACCCCAATAACCCATTAAGGTACAGAGGGAAGATAGGATGTTATGTATGCAAAGAGTGGTCCGTACAGGCAGAATGAGGCAGAATGAGAGATAGTGATTTCTCTTTCACCATGGTATCAGTTAGATTTGCTTTCATAAAATTGAAGATTTCTGATGCGGCCTTCTGTCACTTTCATCAAAAATGGGCTACGGTTTAATAAGAGACGCTACACTTATCGTACATCATCACATCTTCAAAAGATGACCATCAAAAACATAACAGATGGCTTTGTTTGAGATCACACGTGAAGCTGAACTTGCAAGTGTCGCTAAATCTCACTTTGTGCACACAAGCACAACCTCAGGTCATTGGAGAGAAACAGAACCACACTAAGAGAGCACTCTGCTCATCTGTCAACCAGCTGTATTCATGCAAAAGCAGGGAATATCTCATATAGAAAAGATAGAAGAATATGACAAGATTCTTACATGTCCTACCTGGAACTTGTAAGCAATACACATGGCAGCAAATATACTTACAAGATTCCTAGAAGATTATTGTAATATCTGACTTATATGTTGCATGTATTATATTATATAAACCATAAAAGACACATGTAACCTAAGCCTTCTAAGGTCTCATACATGGGACATACTCATTTCAAAGCACTTGAATACCACTGTCTGATGTCACTGACACATGCAATGTGACACTTATTGGAAAATATAAGCAAAGTTCGCTGCAAGGATGAGTGGAAGGAGGAGAGGGTGAAGAGGAGGAGGAGGAAGAGAGGAGGAGAGGAGGAAATTGATGAATGACTTTAATAGCAGAAGTTCATCTATTTAGTTATTAAGTGGAGATCTCCAACAACCATTCTCATGATAGCACATTAGTAATGTGACAAATATCATAGCTAAGCTGGCTTGGTGACAAATATCATAGCTAAGCTGGCTTAGTGACAAATATCATAGCTAAGCTGGCTTAGTGACAAATATCATAGCTAAGCTGGCTTGGTGACAAATATCATAGCCTGTCACGTTCTGACCATAGTTCTTGTGTGTTTTCCTTGTTTTAGTGTTGGTCAGGACGTGAGCTGGGTGGGCATTCTATGTTGTGTGTCTAGTTTGTCTGTTTCTGTGTTTGGCCAGATATGGTTCTCAATCAGAGGCAGGTGTTAGTCATTGTCTCTGATTGGGAACCATATTTAGGTAGCCTGTTTTGTGTTGGGTTTTTGTGGGTGATAATTTCCGTCTCTGTGTTTGTTTCACCACACAGGACTGTTTTCGGTTTTCACATTTATTGTTTTGTATATTTGTAGTGTTTTCTCGGTATTCGTCTTTATTAAAGATGTTTAACCCTAACGACGCTGTGTATTGGTCCGCCTCTCCTTCCCAGGAAGAAAGCCGTCACAAGACCAAAGGCATAGCTGTAGATACATCAACTGTCTAGCAAGAGGTGCTGCCCAGCCTTAACCATAGAAACTCATACCAGACAATGTTTATAAAAGTATAATATTTTTCTTATAATAAGGAAAGCATTTATTGCACACTCCTTATGATATTCGTAGATGACTCATATAATGCAGATATTTTGTCTCTAATACTGCCATATCTTTGTAGGAAATGCACCACATCATGTACTCAATTGTGTATGTCATATAAGGCATATACATGAACACATACAAATACACCACTGCCATACAAGATTCGCATTTGATTTTCAGGATTATTTTCCATATGTGGTGTAGTTGGTGTCACTACTGTTGGGCTGGCTTAGAAATCACTGACGATGACATCAAGCTTGGGGTTGACCACGTGTTCTCTTGATAAGGGTGTGAATTGGACCATTTTCCTGTCCTGCTAAGCATTCAAATCAAATCAAATCAAATCCAATTTTATTTGTCACATACACATGGTTAGCAGATGTTAATGCGAGTGTAGCGAAATGCTTGTGCTTCTAGTTCCGACAATGCAGTGATAACCAACAAGTAATCTAACTAACAATTCCAAAACTACTGTCTTATACACAGTGTAAGGGGATAAAGAATATGTACATAAGGATATATGAATGAGTGATGGTACAGAGCAGCATACATTAGATGGTATCGAGTACAGTATATACATATGAGATGAGTATGTAGACAAAGTAAACAAAGTGGCATAGTTAAAGTGGCTAGTGATACATGTATTACATAAGGATGCAGTCGATGATGTAGAGTACAGTATATACGTATGCATATGAGATGAATAATGTAGGGTAAGTAACATTATATAAGGTAGCATTGTTTAAAGTGGCTAGTGATATATTTACATCATTTCCCATCAATTCCCATTATTAAAGTGGCTGGAGTTGGGTCAGTGTCAATGAGTGTGTTGGCAGCAGCCACTCAATGTTAGTGGTGGCTGTTTAACAGTCTGATGGCCTTGAGATAGAAGCTGTTTTTCAGTCTCTCGGTCCCAGCTTTGATGCACCTGTACTGACCTCGCCTTCTGGATGATAGCGGGGTGAACAGGCAGTGGTTCGGGTGGTTGATGTCCTTGATGATCTTTATGGCCTTCCTGTAACATCGGTTGGTGTAGGTGTCCTGGAGGGCAGGTAGTTTTCCCCCGGTGAAGCATTGTGCAGACCTCACTACCCTCTGGAGAGCCTCAAGGTTGAGGGCGGAGCAGTTGCCGTACCAGGCGGTGATACAGCCCGCCAGGATGCTCTCGATTGTGCATCTGTAGAAGTTTGTGAGTGCTTTTGGTGACAAGCCAAATTTCTTCAGCCTCCTGAGGTTGAAGAGGCGCTGCTGCGCCTTCTTCACGACGCTGTCAGTGTGAGTGGACCAATTCAGTTTGTCTGTGATGTGTATGCCGAGGAACTTAAAACTTGCTACCCTCTCCACTACTGTTCCATCGATGTGGATAGGGGGGTGTTCCCTCTGCTGTTTCCTGAAGTCCACAATCATCTCCTTAGTTTTGTTGACGTTGAGTGTGAGATTATTTTCCTGACACCACACTCCGAGGGCCCTCACCTCCTCCCTGTAGGCAGTCTCGTCGTTGTTTGTAATCAAGCCTACCACTGTTGTGTCGTCCGCAAACTTGATGATTGAGTTGGAGGCGTGCGTGGCCACGCAGTCGTGGGTGAACAGGGAGTACTGGAGAGGGCTCAGAACGCACCCTTGTGGGGCCCCCGTGTTGAGGATCAGCGGGGAGGAGATGTTGTTGCCTACCCTCACCACCTGGGGGCGGCCCGTCAGGAAGTCCAGTACCCAGTTGCACAGGGCGGGGTTGAGACCCAGGGTCTCGAGCTTGATGACGAGCTTGGAGGGTACTATGGTGTTGAATGCCGAGCTGTAGTCGATGAACAGCATTCTCACATAGGTATTCCTCTTGTCCAGGTGGGTTAGGGCAGTGTGCAGTGTGGTTGAGATTGCATCGTCTGTGGACCTATTTGGGCGGTAAGCAAATTGGAGTGGGTCTAGGGTGTCAGGTAGGGTGGAGGTGATATGGTCCTTGACTAGTCTCTCAAAGCACTTCATGATGACGGAAGTGAGTGCTACGGGGCAGTAGTCGTTTAGCTCAGTTACCTTAGCTTTCTTGGGAACAGGAACAATGGTGGCCCTCTTGAAGCATGTGGGAACAGCAGACTGGTATAGGGATTGATTGAATATGTCCGTAAACACACCGGCCAGCTGGTCTGCGCATGCTCTGAGGGCGCGGCTGGGGATGCCGTCTGGGCCTGCAGCCTTGCGAGGGTTAACACGTTTAAATGTCTTACTCACCTCGGCTGCAGTGAAGGAGAGACCGCATGTTTTCGTTGCAGGCCGTGTCAGTGGCCCTGTATTGTCCTCAAAGCGGGCAAAAAAGTTATTTAGTCTGCCTGGGAGCAAGACATCCTGGTCCGTGACTGGGCTGGGTTTCTTCTTGTAGTCCGTGATTGACTGTAGACCCTGCCACATGCCTCTTGTGTCTGAGCCGTTGAGATTCCACTTTGTCTCTGTACTGACGCTTAGCTTGTTTAATAGCCTTGCGGAGGGAATAGCTGCATTGTTTATATTCGGACATGTTACCAGACACCTTGCCCTGATTAAAAGCAGTGGTTCGCGCTTTCAGTTTCACGCGAATGATGCCATCAATCCACGGTTTCTGGTTAGGGAATGTTTTTATCGCTGCTATGGGAACGACATCTTCGACGCACGTTCTAATGAACTCGCACACCGAATCAGCGTATTCGTCAATATTTTTATCTGACGCAATACGAAACATGTCCCAGTCCACGTGATGGAAGCAGTCTTGGAGTGTGGAGTCAGCTTGGTCTGACCAGCGTTGGACAGACCTCAGCGTGGGAGCCTCTTGTTTTAGTTTCTGCCTGTAGGCAGGGATCAGCAAAATGGAGTCGTGGTCAGCTTTTCCGAAAGGGGGGCGGGGCAGGGCCTTATATGCTTCGCGGAAGTTAGAGTAACAATGATCCAAGGTTTTACCACCCCTGGTTGCGCAATCGATATGCTGATAAAATTTAGGGAGTCTTGTTTTCAGATTAGCTTTGTTAAAATCCCCAGCTACAATGAATGCAGCCTCCGGATAAATGGTTTCCAGTTTGCAAAGAGTTAAATAAAGTTTGTTCAGAGCCATCGATGTGTCTGCTTGGGGGATATATACAGCTGTGATTATAATCGAAGAGAATTCTCTTGGAAGATATGTAACGAGTACTTTTGGGTGTCAGGGAAAATATATGGAGTAAAAAGTACATTATTGTCTTTAGGAATGCAGTGAAGTAAAAGTTGTCAAAAATATAAATAGTAAAGTTTATGTATTTTTCACCTTTATTTAACCAGGTAGGCAACCTGGCCAAGATAAAGCAAAGCAGTGCAACAAAAAACAACAAAACAAAGTTACACATGAAATAAACAAAAGTACAGTCAATAACACAATAGAAAAATATATATACAGTGTGTGCAAATGGAGTAAGGAGGTAAGGCAATAAATAGGACATAGTAGCAAAGTAATTACAATGTAGCAAATTTACACTGATAGATGTGCAGATGATGGTGTGCAAGTAGAAGTACTGGTGTGCAAAAGAGCAAAAAAGTTAATAAAAACAATATGGGGATGAGGTAGGTAGTTGAATGGGCTATTTACAGATGGGCTGTGTACAGCTGTAGCGATGGGTAAGCTGCTCAGATAGCTGATGCTTAAAGTTAGTGAGGGAGATATAAGTCTCCAACTTCAGCGATTTTTGCAATTCGTTCCAGTCATTGGAAGCAGAGAACTGGAAGGAAAGGCAGCCAAAGGAGGTGTTGGCTTTGGGGGTGACCAGTAAGATATACCTGCTGGAGCGCGTGCTACAGGTGAGTGTTGTTATGGTGACCAGTGAGCTGAGATAAGTCTGAGCTTTACCTAGCAAAGACTTATAGATGACCTGGAGCCAGTGGGTCTGGCGATAAATATGTAACGAGTAAAGTACAGACACCCAAAAAAACGAATGAAGTAGTACTTTCAGCTCATTGGCTGTCAGACTGGGTATCTCCTGTAGTGCCTGGGGGACAGCGCATTGCCAGGCCTGTGTCACTGCTCAGCTATTCGTTAGAGAGTGGGTGTGGATCACAGAGTTGGTTTGAAATAATAGAGCTTTACGCAAGCTTGGTAGCTTGCCTCTGCACACCCTTCACTGCTCTGACGCACTAGCTGCATACTGTACTATGGGAGCACCAATGCAGAGAGAGAACCTGTCAAATTCTTCTGCTCTTTCTGCTTGACTTGTACCCACCCTTACAAAGCGTTCCCTGTGAAGTATGTCAAAGTAAACTACTAGACCCACACTTCAGTTCAAGTACTTTTTCTCAAGGGTAAAACATTCCCTTCGCACAGACTAATTTCCCTGCCTTATTATCTGGTCAGTGCTCACAGCTGCTTGGGGAGTGAGAGGTAATGTTCTATTCTGGAAGCACTATCTGTGAGCCACCTTAGATGGACCATAAAGCTGGAGCCTCCCACAGAAACACCCTAAATTACAGCACTGGCCAGGGGGGTGAAATGTAGTGTGCAGGGCATATTTAGACATCAGGGCCGGCAATATTAGCAGCCAAGCTGGATTACTGTTATTGGCAAAACCAAATGGTTTGGTCAAAGCTCTATAAAGCCTAACTTCTAATGAAAGATGTTTCCTTGACTTCAATTAATGTAGACCTGCTTTACATGGTTTTGGTCTTGTGCCTTGGGAGAGCAGAGCACGTTGATGATGAAATCGCAAAAACACGCTAATCAAATAAAGGTTTAATTTAATTAAACTTGGCTACTGTGTTTTCTGTGCTGATTTGAGTCAATACTGCTGACTAATCCAGCTCAAGCTGCCGAGACACACAGGGAGGTTCTAATTAAGGTAATTGGATTTGGTATCAGTAGAAGTGTATGGTTGGTGGTGAGACTGTGGCTGTGACGGGGGATGGCTGGGTATTGGTGGGCCCTTCTTACATTCCTGCATGACTCGTCTTCCTAGATCGGCCTGCAGGCAAGTAGAGTGAATAAAGGCGTCCTCACACCAGGTTCGGTTTGCTCTTAGCAGAACTAGGCTAGGCGAAGTGAACATCTGTGTCTCACATACGCCCTTAAAAGACCATTGGTTGAAAAACTAGAAAAAAATATGCCAATATTACTTTGTGCTTCTAGAGACGCCATAGCAACAAATAGACAAAATACCTCAAAACAGTCTGAATTCATCTTAAGAAAAATCAAGAAATCTGTAATCAACTTTTACGTTCATCACGTAATTTTACATCTAAGATGCTTGGTGCAGTATTTCTCAAGTGAAAAAATTTGCATTAAAACTGGTCTCTCATTGAATGACGAACACTTAATTGAAGAATCCTTACTTTTGACCAATCACAGACGAAGGGGCGTAAACTTCGACTAGGCTGTATAAAAAATAGTGTGCTCGAACAGCCCAACAAAAACAACTGCAGAACACCAAAACGAACAAAAAGTCATAATATTGGTGCAAATTGTTTTGACAGGGAAGTATACAGTAAGCTTAAGGGTGTAAATGCCTCTAAAACATAGGTGATGCTATTGGAATATAAGAGCAACACAAAACCTAAAAAAAGGTAGCAATACATAGCCCCAAAAATGTGTGAAGTGTGAGAGACAATTCAAAGACAGTGCATTAATCTCCTTACCTGACAAATAGAATGGCCAAAATTAGACTAAAGTGAAGGTTTTCGTGTGCTGGTGTAGGCTCCTAGCCTCCATTATTGATTTGAAGTATGTGGTACATTTGAAGTCAGTCCTGCACACAGATTTCCTTTCATATTGCTTTCAAATATTTATACAGGCCAAGCTCTAGATCCTTGATCCTGTTTCTTAGTATTCTGTGAACACATACAAAATCAAATAACTTCTACTAGATCCACTGATTTCCACTATACAAGTAGTATTAGTCACTTGTTCAAACCTCTAGATTTTCTCTATTGATGAAATACAGTATATCTGAGAAACCAGATACATATTAGCAACTGGCAAGAACTAGGTTATTTTCGTTGTGGTACTATTGCCAAGTGGCGCACTGTGTCAGGAACAGTAACTTATAACAGTCTCAGGTTTAGAATTGCCTGTGGTTTTTAGGCTACTATAACACTGCTCTTTCTCTCACTGGAAGGCGAGATGCCTTTCAAGAAAACACATTCCTCACAACTATTCCCAATTATCTTTGTGAGCTAATTATACCAATTTGTCTGACTAATAAATTAACTGATCAATGAATGGAGCTACCCTATATATATATATATATATATATATACACATACATATACACTGCTCAAAAAAATAAAGGGAACACTTAAACAACACACTGTAACTCCAAGTCAATCACACTTCTGTGAAATCCAACTGTCCACTTAGGAAGCAACACTGATTGACAATGAATTGCACATGCTGTTGTGCTAATGGAATAGACAACAGGTGGAAATTATAGGCAATTAGCAAGACACCCCCAATAAAGGAGTGGTTCTGCAGGTGGGGACCACAGACCACTTCTCAGTTCCTATGCTTCCTGGCTTCCTGGATGTTTTGGTCACTTTTGAATACTGGCGGTGCTTTCACTCTAGTGGTTGCATGAGACAGAGTCTACAACCCACACAAGTGGCGCAGGTAGTGCAGCTCATCCAGGATGGAACATCAATGCGAGCTGTGGCAAGAAGGTTTGCTGTGTCTGTCAGTGTAGTGTCCAGAGCATGGAGGCACTACCAGGAGACAGGCCAGTACATCAAGAGACGTGGAGGAGGCCGTAGGAGGGCAACAACCCAGCAGCAGGACCGCTACCTCCACCTTTGTGCACGGAGGAGCAGGAGGAGCACTGCCAGAGCCCTGCAAAATGACCTCCAGCGGGCCACAAATGTGCATGTGTCTGCTCAAACAGTCAGAAACAGACTCCATGAGGGTGGTATGAGGGCACGACGTCCACAGGTGGGGGTTGTGCTTACAGCCCAACACCGTGCAGGACGTTTTTCATTTGCCAGAGAACACCAAGATTGGCAATTTCGCCACTGGCGCCCTGTGCTCTTCACAGATGAAAGCAGGTTCACACTGAGCACGTGACAGAGTCTGGAGACGCCGTGGAGAACGTTCTGCTGCCTGCAACATCCTCCAGCATGACCGGTTTGGCGGTGGGTCAGTCATGGTATGGGGTGACATTTCTTTGGGGGGCCGCACAGCCCTCCATGTGCTCGCCAGAGGTAGTCTGACTGCCATTAGGTACCGAGATGAGATCCTCAGACCCCTTGTGAGACCATATGCTGGTGCGGTTGGCCCTGGGTTCCTCCTAATGCAAGACAATGCTAGACCTCATGTGGCTGGAGTGTGTCAGCAGTTCCTGCAAGAGGAAGGCATTGATGCTATGGACTGGCCCGCCCGTTCCCCAGAACTGAATCCAATTGAGCACATCTGGGACAAGTCTCGCTCCATCCACCAATGCCACGTTGCACCACAGACTGTCCAGGAGTTGGCGGATGCTTTAGTCCAAGTCTGAGAGATCCCTCAGGAGACCATCCGCCACCTCATCAGGAGCATGCCTAGGCGTTGTAGGGAGGTCATACAGGCACGTGGAGGCCACACACACTACTGAGCCTCATTTTGACTTGTTTGAAGGACATAAAGTTGGATCAGCCTGTAGTGTGGTTTTCCACTTTCATTTTGAGTGTGACTCCAAATCCAGACCTCCATGGGTTGATAAATTTGATTTCCATTGATGATTTTGTCAGCACATTCAACTATGTAAAGAAAAAAGTATTTAATAAGAATATTTCATTCATTCAGATCTAGGATGTTTTATTTTAGTGTTCCCTTTTATTTTTTTGAGCAGTGTATATAAAATGACTGGAAATCTGCCAATGAATGTCATCTAGGAGACTTTTGATGTGCAAATCGCTCATTAAATGCCATTGAAGAATACAGGTAAGCAGTTCCTTTTGTGATTGATGCAAATGCTACAAGGAGAAGTCAAGGAGATTGTTTGTTCTTTAAACAATCTCTGCCAGGGTGGGATCAAGCAGGCAGATGTTAAAGGAACGATTAGTAATTGAAATAGGAGACAACAGTTCATGTTTCTGACTCGAAAGGACACTTTTTCCAATGAGGTTCTTAAGAAAGAAAAAAAAGCCAAATTTGGACCTATAAGTTATAGGGATCTTGGTGTTCTGTTGAGAATACCATAAACTGTGCAAACATTGATATAACAAGGGCAAACTATAACGCTTGGTCAGCATGGTCAAATAAACAGCAGGAAGGGGGACTTCTAGATAGTGTCTTCAATAATTTATTAATTTGTAAGTATTACAACAAAAAATATGTACAGAATGTAAAAACATATTGGTTGTAACATCTTCACACATTTAAGTCCACCATGACAAGCAAAACTGTGGTGAAAACTTGCATCATGGCTAGCAGCCTCAGGCCTCGTGCCAGCAGGCATTTCAGTTCCAATGCCATCTGAACATTGGGTTGAAATACAGTCCCCTCTTTTGATCTACAAAAGCGTTGTCTTTTCCAACGGTGAACCACCTCCATGAAACAAAGTGAACAACAAGGTAAACTAAATTAGAACTACCATACGTCACTGGACGTATGGACTAGACCGTGTCGACACAACAAATTGATAAAAAAGGTGGGAATGTTAATCAGGGGGAAAAAGCCACTGTAAAGGGCTGAACGTAGTCCGTGCGGTGTCCAACGTATAGTATAACAGGTCCATTTCTCTGTCCTCTGGACTGACCATCACTGGGAAACCAGAAGCATGTCCTCAGGGGCACAAAATGTCCATAAAATTCCAAGGAACACCAACAAGGTCCATTCTGCAGGCGAAGCGCCTTTCGGAAGCTCAGACGCACAGCTCATCTCTTCTTCTTACTGTGTCTGAGCAGCTTCTTCCTCTTTAGGATCATTTCATATAGTTTCTCCAGGCCGGGTTGGAGCCCCTGACCGTTCAGCGCGCTGCATCCCTGGGTGTGGTGCAGTGTGGAGTTGCTAAGCTCGTGGAGGGCCAAGGCCTTCTCCACCTCCACAGCAGAGACTGCAGAGTCCAAGTCCTGCTTGTTGGCAAGCACCAGAATTGGTACTCCCTGGTTCTCTGCCGAGCGACTGATGCGGTGGAGCTCCACCTTGGCCTCCTCCATACGCTCAGTTTCTGCAGCATCCACAACAAACACCAGGCCATCGGTGCGACGCGTGTATGACTTCCACAGGGGCCGCAGCTTCTCCTGACCGCCCACGTCCCACACCTGGAAGGTGGTGGTGGCCCGCGAGCTTCCAACTGCTACTTTAATCCGTTCAGTGTTGAAGCCCTTTGTGGGGATAGTCTCCACAAATTCCCGGAGCTTTAGTCTGTACAGCAGGGAGGTCTTTCCTGCAGAGTCCAGGCCGATGACGACCACATGCAGAGACTGGAAGTTGGGGAGGAAAGGAGTGTTGGGGGCGATCTCTGTTAGCTGGTTGCCCATTTTGGCTGGTTGCCTGGCCCCGATAGTGAGGTGGCAGACTCTAGTAGCGGAGGTGGTGGGTGTCTCCAGAGAGATGAAGCATTCACACCTACTTCAAAGGCAGCGGTTGCAGACCAGAAGGCAGACGACAAAACTCACTGATGACCTTGTAAAATGAAGGAAACGGGCAAGATTAGTTATGTTTTATAGATGGCACCGTGGATGACAATAATTTATGTTTAGTCAACTGACTATGCTTCGAAGAAAAAAAAAAGTCAATTTCAGTTAGCCACAAGTTTTTTTCTCAAAACAACCCTGCCTATCGTTCCATAGCAGAAAAAAAACAGTTCCAATATGGAATTATATGGAACTGCAGTTGAATAGCCATTACTGTTTGACAACACTGGCTAAAATCATGTACTTTTTTAACATGGCAATACGAGTAGAGTGTACAGTAAGCATTTTCAATCTATCTTATCGCGCTATGTGCAGAAAAATCTATTGACCACATTGAAATGTGTTTTGTCAACAAGGAACAGAATATTCTGGTCCCATGTATGTAACGTTACGGTCCCATGTATGTAACGTTACGGTCCCATGTATGTAACGTTACGGTCCCATGTATGTAACGTTAACGTTACTTCAGCAAACTTCTCTGTCCTGTTGGTTCGTTGCATATGCGGCTGCATAGTAACACTGGTGTCGCTAACGTTAACTAGCTAGCTAACCTTAACGCAAAAAATAAATAATATTAATACACTTTAGTTAAGTGTTTGCCGTCTAGGTAGATAGTTGGGTAACAATTATTTAGTTGTACGTAATTTCAGTGGCCAGTTACTGTGCTGCACTTGCAATGCTGGCTCTGTCCGTGCGAGAAACAATATCGAACTGAATCGGGACACTTAACGTTAACGTTTATTAGTTGCACCGAACCAAACAAACGATGTTAGTTAAAACATTACACGATCTTACCTTTATAGCGTTTCTGTATCGAGTCAGACAACATAATTCCAACACAGATAAGCACAAATCCACACTGAAGAAGAATAATTCCAAAAGAAGCTGTGCTAGAAAAAACCAGTCCATCTACTTGAATCTCCAGACAAGGAATGGAACCAAAGGTGCTGAGCGCGACTGAAAACCACAACCCCCACCAGTGACGTAACGAGAACACTCCCAGTCCCCCCAATTCAATGTCTTTTAAATGGAAAGTGCAGTGACCTCTGACTTGTGAGCTCTTATCGACAGTCATCAGTCTATTGCTATGGAATTGTCAAACTAAAGGAATAAACAAAGTAGGATATTGATTATATGGGTATGCTTAGCTTGGTTGGCTGTCTTGGCTGTTTTGCCTTTTTATTTAGTCAGTACATAATTGTAAACCACTAAACAGTAACCTATTTCATATTTTGACATGAGACATAATGTTCAGTAGCCTATGAGAAATGTATACCAGCACAAAATCATGGAAATATGTAGATGGTGTAGCCGCTTGAGGTCTTTCTGCTCTGAACAAAGTTGGGGGCAGCAAGAGGACAATGGGTCGACTGTGGCAATTTGAATGCTAATGCCTTTGTAGTCTTTTCCTTGAACAGCACCATGATAACATTTCAGGAAATGAGCCGCTGGAGTTGGAGTGCCCTGTATTCATAAGGCATGTGTTATGAAACCAGCCAGATCATATCAGCATATCTGGGAGGAATCTAGTTACTATTCTCAGCACAACACTTGCTGGTTGTAGCCTGTCATGAGGGGAGGATGCAAAACTGTGCGCAGATTTGAAAATAGAGTGGTTATCAGATGTACCCACAGTGCAGCAAATAGAGGGCAGATATCACACATGGGAGTTAAATGAAAACTCACAGGGAAATTGAGATTGAGAAATTGTGTCAGCATGTGCAACAATAATTATCTTTCCTGCAGAGTAGGATTCCATGTGGAAGGGTCTGCCTCGGAGCAGAACTCACTAATTGCACACAGTCAACGTTCAAATCACTGACAAATTAGCTTCCAAGTGATGCAAATCAAATAATATAGAGAAAAGGCGTGTTATACTGTACTTCTTCTCTCATCTTAAATTCACTCGACCTTCGCACGCACACAACACAGACATTTTACTGTCATTATCACAAGGGAACAACCTCAATATACAATGGGCAATTATTCATTGGCGCTACATTTATAGAGCAGTTGCTATCTTAACAGACCATTGGAAAATGATAAATTGGGTACCAATTCACTTTTAGGATTGAATATATCATGCAGAATATATGTTTATACGTATACTGTCTATGCATCTACTTATGTATTGTCATTGGCAATTACTGTGTTTGCTTTGTATAAAAAAAGGCTTGAAAAACAAATAGGCCTATGTTTTTTAAAGATTTGATTAATTGGAATTAGAATGCAAGAAAAAATGCCTCCATACTGTATTAAGCCAAAGGAGCCGATAGCCTAGTGGTTAGAGCATTGGGCCAGTAACAGAAAGGTTGCTCAATCAAATCCCTTACGCTGACAAGGTAAAAATCTGTCGTTCTGCCCCTGAACAAGGCAGTTAAACCCACTGTTCCTAGGCTGTCGTTGTAAATAAGAATTTGTTCTTAAACTGACTTGCGAAGTTAAATCAACAAAAGGGGCTATGTTTTACTAAACATGACAGTAGCGTCCTCTACCGACTAATATGGGAAATACATCCATATATTGTGAAGTTTACAGCTGAAAGATTCACAGGTGCAAAACTATTGCAGAACGACAACGCATTTGGTAAGTTACCAAACGTGCATTGCACATATTACATGATCAAATGGGTTGGAGATTTCCAGACTCCTCAGCTGAGAATTGTATCTCCAGAGGGTGAACTACTGGGGTGAGTACTTATTTACCTTTATCTCTGACGCCACCCACTCAAGAGAGCGTTCAGTTGCTAGGTAACTTGCGAGGCAGGTGGGAAATACTTGAAGCTGGAAAATTGAGGTACTCAACGTCATCATTAGCTACCTGCTTTAGGCTGCTGAAGTCCACCTTGCCTCTGAGGGCAAAACAGCTTTTTTTCTCTCCAGGGATTGTTATAATTAAAAGATCCAATAATTCTTTGTCATTTAAAAAAAAAAAACATAGCAGATCCAGTACATCAAGAGGTTCATTTTAACGTCTTACATGATTTCCTTTATTTATTGGCTGTTAGTGTGGTTACTCTAGGTTAGATTTAGCTATTGTCTTAAAAAACAAACATATTCATTGAAACTCCAAATGCAGCAGTGTGGAGACAGAGAGGGAATAACATCAGTGGTCTCTGTTTATATTAAGACAAAGACAAGACATTGTGTTGGGCTGTCATTAATCAGAATTGGTGAAACGGTGATATAGGGGCTTGTCTGTCAATCAGGTTACAGCACTGGCACTGTGGTTTAATGATAGTTAGCTCCACTCTCCCACAGATGCTGGTGTAGGATGTCTGCTATGCATTGGGAAGCCCGGCGCCGGCAGACCATGGAGGACAGCAGGATGTCCAGGGCCAAGCAGCAGGTAGGCTACCGTCAGTAGGCTTGTTCCATAATTGATTAACACCGGAGTTGGAAACCAAATTCGAACATGGGACACCCCTGTGAGGGGTCAACCTCAATTCCTATTATTAATTTTGAAGGTTGTGTCCCTCTGGACATGCCTTACGCCTCGGCTGAATGTTTCATGTGTGCCAGCACTGACCGAGAGCCAATGAATAGCCTTGAAATTCAGGAAAACAGCAGAATCCCACACTCCCACCATAAGGTGGCATTAAATGTCATTGATTTACTGACACTTACAAATTCAAGCACCTCTTGAAACAGCAGAGAAAGGTGCTACTCTGTTCTTATTCAAAGTTAATTGCTGCAACACAGTCCATTATCACTTACAAATACGTTTGCAAGTTCCTGGTCTTAATTTGGCATTGAGAACAGGGATCATTGTATGGGATCTCAACTCCACCACATTTTGGATGTTCAACATTGACAGGTATTCAGAACTTGAAGGCCATTAACACCTGTCTAAATAGAGGGTGTAAAACTTATCCCTGTCTGTGTGCAACTGTGAAGTAATGTTCAACACCCCTAGTTATATGCAAAATATCTCAGGTGCATTTGGTGTTTCTGCTGCATGTCAGGTTGCCTCAAGTAAATAGCATTTACAAGTACCTCTTGTTTGTGCAGATGACAAAGGACCCTTCAGAGCCAAGCTCAAAGCCACTGGCAGAGTCTAACGCACCAGCTCAGCAGCCAGGTAATATCTAAATGTTTAATTTTCACAATTTTCTGTTGTGCCTAAAAGGGTGACAAACTACTAACAAAACCATATTCATAAGCCAGACATGCCCATGTTATGTCTCATGACTCGGCCTTTCAGAAAAGGGACTTTTGAATACTTATTTGTAAATCTCTGAACCTGCAACCACAACCATCTTCGGACTGTAATTCAGGCAAAGAAGGTAATCAAATCTCATAAGCAAACAATTCCATGCCCAGGCGCTTCTGTTTAAGGAATTATATGTGGGCTCATGTTCCAACATGACTTTGCCGTGTCATCCAGCAAGTAGCCCACAATACCAGAGCCATTAATCCCCAGTTGACTCCAACACTTTAAGAACAATGGAATTACAATGTACTCTCCAAATCCTTCTATTGGCTCATGAATATCTCTGTAATCTGGTAGCTTCTCGCTTGCAGGCACATCAATGATTTCCATTACCTGAGTCAACAACAGCCTATTCCCCAGAGGTGACATGGACACACATCCTCACCACAAACAGAAAAACCTCCCATTTAGGAAGAATGCTCAGATCGGAGTGGTCTACACTAGTCAAGTTTCCCAACTCCAGTCCTGGGGAAAGCACAGGATCACAGCACAAGCACAGACATTTATGATCTAAACATCAATACTTGAATCAGGTGTGTTAGTGCTGGTATTGAACAAAAATGTTTGGTCACGTGGGATCCCAAAGAAATAGAACCAAGTGTATACAGTCTGGTCATTTTAATGGCTCTAGCCTGGCCAAACCAAGTCTCCACAGTTAGCAGAGGGGGTCACGCTCTACCATCCTCTCATTAGAATGGGGTCTGTTAAATAATAAATGGGGCCATGCTCTGCACTCCTACCGTGTAGTTGCTCAAATATCACAGATGAGGAATTATGGGGATTGGAAACCTGAGGTTTGAGGCAGGCAGCCAAGTCTTGGGTTGAATGAATGTTCACACTCCAAAAACAAGCTCCAGTACAGTGCTAAGATTGACAGATACTCAGTGAGTGCATGTGATATGCTGTGATAATGCTATGTATTATTGATATACAGTACATAAAATTACAGGAGTGTTTTTATTTCTCTACTTTTGTCCATACAGTACTCCCAGCAGTGGTGAAGAACTCATATCCAGTCATTGGTGAAGAAGAATAATATGGACTGCACCCAACTATCAAGGCAACTTTCTGTGCAACTTCAGCACCACTCAGTGGCCATTTCAAAGTACGACACCCTTGAATCATGTGACCAAACAAGGAAGGTGGAATCACAAAGCCTGAAAAAAGGAGGTATTTTAAAGTATTCAATACTGTATTATATTATTTATTTCACTGATCTGACAAACGTGAAAACAATGCACTAAAACCATTCATTCAAGGAATAGAGGAAGTAAAGATTGAGTATTTGAACAGGGCACAGAAAACATTGCAATGATTATGCTGTAGTGCAAGAACAAGGGAGTAAATTAGTTCGCTTCCTCATTCCAAAAAAAAAAAAAAAAAAAGTGACACTACTAGTCCATGTGGATTCCTTCCTTACCCCCACCCCAATAATCGCATTTCAGTGACACATAAAAACCATAGGTGAATTAATATCCAGATCTTGTTATAGCTGTTAGAATTAGCATACAATTGGAGATTATGATTTAACATACAAATGTGTGGTCTGTAGTCAATCCCAATGGTGTACAAATCAAAGACAGAACTGGAATTCCGATGTTATGCCATAGAAAAGTTCTAAATGGTCTACCACAGTCATTATGTGATCAATGCTACATAGTTATGCATACATTTAAGAATACTAAATGGTTTTACCTACTTTAACAAATTATAACGCATACAAAAGTAATTTACTTGTTTGTATAAGTGCTGTTTTATAAGAAATTATGCAAAAATATAATATCTAAACAACTCCAAAAATGTGTGCAAATTTGTAGTCCACTCAAGTCTTTCAGTTTCTTTGAAGACAAAACAGAGTAGCCTTCAGTAGGATGTGGCAAAAATTGTTTTAATTTTCACAGCGCAGAGCCTCCAACCACAGCAATGACCCTACTTAAAAAGCAAGTGCTACAGAGGTGCATAGGGAAGACAAACATTACATTTCAGAGCTTTAATTTTAATTTCAAGCGCCACATTTTTGTAGTTTCTTTCTTCCCCATAACTTGATGGACATTTGCATTTTTCAAGAAAAAAAACTATGGCTTTTGACCACAAAGTTCACCTCATGGCCTACTTCTCAGTCATCCCGTCACTCATGGAGCCCTTGGTCTCAGGGTGTAGGGTTGATGAGGTGGGGTGTTGTGGTGTTAGAACCACAGTCGATGTATTCAAACGTGTCCAGGGAAAGCTGCTCAAAGTGGGCCAGGTAGTAAACAGTCATTGACATCCTGAGGGAGGAGGATGGTTACAGATTATACAGTTTTTCATCTATTATTTATCAAATGTAACAATAATATATGTAATTGTACCAGATTTTGGTCAGCCAGCTATCAAGGTTTCCTAACCATAGCCATGAAATAAACTCTCCCTTGAGCAATCACTAAAAACTGGGCCAAGTTAAGCAATACAGCCCTTTTATATCCCTTCCTCAGATTTTAACCACTGATAAGAAATACATAGGTTAGTCGCTGACCCCATTGGTTTACTAGGTGGGCGAAGTTGTGTTGGTTTATCAACAAAATATTTAGTCATGAATTATGGTATTACATTTTTTCCACTGAACACAGACTCAACATGATTCTGGTTCATTGTTGAATATATGCATTATAATCTAATTGGCTAATCTGTGGGATCAAAGCTACATTTGATGGGCGTTTTACCCATACTGACTGTCTGGGCACATACTCACTGAAGATGGACAAATAACGTATGGATCTTGATCGTAGATTTCTTGCAGTAATTGCTGGGGAAAAGAGAAAATAATGAATACCTTCAGGATTTCCTTATGAAAGATATGATTTCAAAAACAACCCACTGGGCACAAACTCATTGAATTAGCGCCGTTTCAACATAATTTGACAACATATTGTGACGTGGAATCTGTGGAAAATACATTGATTTGAAAAGTCATCAACTGTTGTTTTGAGGGTGAAATTTCAACCACAGGATTATGTATGTCATCATGGTAACCACATTTGAGACATTGTATAGAATGTTGAATTTGTACCTTTAAAAACAACAGACATCCAACGTTATATCCACTATCAGAAAAAAAACAATAGGCTGGGCAGCACCTCTTACTGAAGAATTCATCCATCTACAGCTACCCTTGAGTCTCCCATCCAGGGTTTTAACCAAGCCCAGCCCAGTTTAACTATGCAATTTGTCATTGCTAATAGTCAATGTGCTATCGTCACTATTATTATTTAAAACTAAATAAATTCACTGTTGCTATCGAAGTCATTCCAAAAGGTAGGTTTAACAGAGTAAATTAAAGTGTGATCATACTTTATCACTTATCTTTAATGATGCTATTTTAGGCCTATAAAGCATTTGCAAAGTCATCAGCTGTTTAAAATCAACCCAGAATTAATCTAAAAATAGACAACAAGTTTCAAGCTCTGGTTGACTTCAAATTTAATGAGGAGATGGAACTGTCAAGCAGAAGGTGCATCTGTGCCAGTGACTTAGGCTGACTTTAATTCCAAATGTATAATCTCCATCTTAACCAAACATTTCAAGTTCGATTTGATCCTATTCTTTATTTAAAGTGAATTTAAAGTTTAATTTAATTGCATTCTTTAATGTAGATTTTTGGTTGAGATGGCTTCATGAATACAACATAAAATTGTAAATTTGTAGACCAACTGGAATTAAAACCAGACTTCAGTGGCACAGATGGAACTATCCAAGCAGAAGATTCAAATCTTCAAACATTTACATTTGAAACCAACCGAACACAATTCAATATCACTTTTGAAATACAATAGCCTGTTAATTTGTCGACAAGTTAACAAAATGCTAGGTTGGATGCTGTCTCCAACCGATCTAAAAATAGAAAAGTGAAAGTCTAGAGCACCACAGTTGAGGTGTCATAATACCTATGAATGGGAAAAATTAATGGTGGAAAAACCACAGGGAATTTTTAGAAACACTGCAAACAAGGGCTGTTTCTCATGTAGGCTTACCCTGGCATGACCATGTAAATCTCTTGGACAAGGTGACTTTAATCAATAAAGTCGCCTCTATTTAATCAGATTCGAAAACGCTAATTAGCATCAAAGTAGACATCACGCAAAACTACAAAACCCTGCAGGCTCCTGCGTGTCATCTCTAGCTGACACCTTTGCTAACAGGTAGTGTCAATTTAAAACTTGCACAAGAAAGTTAAGAATTCAGGTTTCAAAATGTAGCCAATATATTAACTACTACATTTAGATAGTTAATCCAGAGATTCTTACCTTTGCCTCGATGATTCTTACCTTTGCCAAATCGAGGCAGTCTCATCCAGATCACAGCATTTGTAGTTCTATATGTTAGCCACATTAGAATTTCATTTTTTAGGGGTCACCTAGTCCCAGAGACTACACGTTTATCAAAAAGATCATGCCAGGGTAAGCCTACACGAAACACAGCCCTTATTTGAAGTGTTTCTAAAATCCCCTATGGGAAAAATGTGTGGTGGAAAACGATTGGAACCATTTCCTTGCTTGACTGCTGGGTTTTATGGACTAAGCCAGTGGCTCGGATGGAACTAGCCAAGCAGTAGATCCAGGTAACTGCCAAAATAATGGAAACACTTGCGTAAACAAGAGATAAAAAAGTATATTGAAAGCAGGTGCTTCCACATAGCCATGGTAGTCAACCTATCTACGCCCAATAGGATGATAAGTCCCCCATCCACAGGGCACGAGTGGTCACTGAATGGTTTGAGGAGCATGAAAACGAGGTGAACCACATGCCGTGGCCGTATCAGTAAGCAGATTTCAACCCAATTAAAACACTTATGGGAGATTCTGGAGCGTACCGGAGACTGCATTTTCCAACATCAACAATACACCAAATTATGGAATTTCTCATGGAAGAATGGTGTTGCATTCCCATAGAGTTTCAGACACTTGTAGAATCTATGCCAAGGTGCATTGAAGCTGTTCTGGCCCATCACCCTATTATGACACTAGTTTGGCGGTTCAATTATTTTGGCAGTTCACATACCTCTCCTTTAAAATGCTGATATTTGGTTGTGTTGTCAACCAAACAATGCAATATTACTTTTGTAAATTACTTAAAGTTAAGGCTATCTTACAAGTGAATGTAACATTCAACACTAAAATGAGTAACATATCCAAGACCACATTGAGGACACTAACTATACATTTCTTTATGTAACCATATAAAGTCTGCATGTTCAAAAAGCACGCACAGGTCTGTGGAGATCTTCACAATTTCTGTAATCTGTGCAGAACATCAGTTGCACCATATACTTTCAATGTAATCTCAACTGCAATCTAGGCCATTTGGTTCTGCTTTTAGAAGAAGTGCTGTGAAAACATTTTATAAATAAACAAAAAAGTTTTATAAACAAAATATGACATTGCATTCCCATTTGAACTTTGCTGGGTTTTTAAAATGGTTGAAAGCAGTGAGACATTTGGAGTGATGACGACAACCAAAAATCTGATCATTTCTCCCTTGGTTGTGCTTTTAGATGGTTGAAAGCATAGTGATAATACATTGGAAATTCATCTGACTTTTAGCTGGGTGAATATAGGTTGTAATCTCATTGATCAAGATGTTAGCCAAATTTTAACCAAGTACCCACGTTGAAATGACATTGTGTGCCCAGTGGGAATGCTTTTGACTTCTTTCAGTCCAGAGGCACTTTCATTTTGTGAATAGGAATTGCAACTGCTAGTGACAATTAGCCTGCAACACATGGAGGAAATGGAGAGGAATTGCACATGCCAGTGCTCCCAGCTAAGCAGGTTAAGCTAGTTTATGTACTTTTGTAAGACAAATACTTAATCAATCTGTTCAAACATTTGACAATCATGCCTCAGACGTATTCCAAATACAAAACACATTTCCAGTTTTGCTTTGTCTTTATACATTATTCAAAACAACTAGCCAAGAAAATGGCAGAGAATAACTGTCTGTAGAGCACACAAAATCAATTCTCACATTTACAGCAAATGAGTTACATTACTTTCACATGATAACATGCCACAATCAAAATAAGCTTAACTTTACAGCACAACTAAATTAAAAGGACTGCATCACTATATTGTAAGTGTGTTACCATGGCACTTTGTGTAACCAAACAGCCACAAAAGCAGCTTTATATCTCACTACTGACTCGATGGAAGATTCAGCACCAGACATAGTATAACCTTGGTTAAATTTGTACTTACTTCAGACCCTCCTCCACTAGCGTGACAGGAATCTCAAAGGCAAACTGTCAGGGGAAATAAGGAAGAGCGTTAGTGAGTCAAGTAACAATACTTAGAGGCTTACAGAAGCTAACATCTCTGCAGTATAGCAGTTGGTAATGACGGGAGGTGCTCACCGTTTTGTCCGTGAGTGGTTTGACAGTGGTGACATTTTTCATATCAGCCTTGCCCACAACAGTTTTATCAAAAAGAGCCTGCACTGTCAAGTTGTAGGCCTGAACTGTAAAGAAGTTGTCATTGGTAATATTCAGGATGTTCTGTGATGGGAGAGAGACAAGGCGATTATTACATTCATCTCCAAAAACACTCCAGTGATGCAGAGGAAGAGACAAGAAAGAGGCCAATACTTTCATGGCATAGCCCAGACAGAAACCGACTGTGTAGTATATGAATGAATAAGGCCAATGAGGTCTCACCGTGATGTTCATTTGGACAGTGGTCGGGGTGAAGTAAACATAGACAGACTTGACAGCCACAGGTGAGAGGATGACACTGCGAGGAAACAAGAAGAAGAGGACCAGCGAGCTGACCAGCAGGCACAGCGTCACCGACACAGTGACATACAACTTCCTGTAGGGGGACATATGTACAAGTTGAGTATTGATTGAAGGCCCAGCGCAGGCCCAGCGTAGCAAGAATGGCTGCATTGCATTGGCCATCATTTTAACATACCGCAAGCGTTTTCATGCAGTACACACAAACACACCTCAATATGTTTGTGTGTTTGATATCATATTGTACAACAGCTGATGAAATTAACACTGTAAAAGTGTTCTTTTTTTTGCTGGTTGAAAATGCAATCTACACAGGATCTTCTAATCAGCAGGTTTGCATGGGCAGAAGTTTTAGATTTCCATGGTGACATCACCATGCAGTTAGTAGTAGAGGTCGACCGATTAATCGGAATGGCTGATGAATTTGGACCGATTTCAAGTTTTCATAACAATCGGAAATCTGTATTTTTGGGCGCAAATTTTATTTTTATTTTTAATTAATAGCTTTATTTGACTAGGCAAGTCAGTTAAGAACACATTCTTATTTTCAATGACGGCCTAGGAACGGTGGGTTAACTGCCTTGTTCAGGGGCAGAATGACAGATTTTCACCTTATCAGATCGGGGGATCCAATCTTGCAACCTTACAGTTAATTTAGTCCAACGCAATAACGACCTGCCTCTCTTGTTGCACTCCACAAGGAGACTGCCTGTTGCGCGAATGCAGTAAGCCAAGGAAAGATGCTAGCTAGCATTAAACCTATCATAATCACTAGTTAACTACACATGGTTGATGAAATTACTAGATATTATCTAGCATGTCCTGCGTTGCATATAATCTGACTGAGCATACAAGCATCCAAGTATCTGACTGAGCAGTGGTAGGCAGAAGAAGGCGCGTAAACATTCATTCAAACAGCACTTTCGTGCGTTTTGCCAGCAGCTCTTCGTTGTGCGTCAAGCATTGCGCTGTTTATGACTTCAAGCCTATCAACTCCGGAGATGAGGCTGGTGTAACCGAAGTAAAATGGCTAGCTAGTTAGCACGCACTAATAGCGTTTCAAACGTCACTCGCTCCGAGCCTTCTAGTAGTTGTTCCCCTTGCTCTGCATGGGTAACGCTGCTTCGATGGTGGCTGTTGTCGTTGTGTTGCTGGTTCGAGCCCAGGGAGGAGCGAGGAGAGGGACGAAGCCATACTGTTACACTGGTAATACTAAAGTGCCAACAAGAACATTCAATAGTCAAAGGTTAATGAAATACAAATGGTATAGAGGGAAATAGTCCTATAATAACTACAACCTAAAACTTCTTACCTGGGAATATTGAAGACTCATGTTAAAAGGAACCACCAGCTTTCATATGTTCTCATGTTCTGAGCAAGGAACTGAAACGTTAGCTTTCTTACATAGCACATTTTGCACTTTTACTTTCTTTTCCAACACTTTGTTTTTGCATTATTTAAACCAAATTGAACATTTTTCATTATTTACTTGAGGATAAATTGATTTTATTGATGTATTATATTAAGTTCAAATAAGTGTTCATTCAGTATTGTTGTAATTGTCATTATTACAAATACATTTTTTAAATGTATATATTTTTAAAATCGGCATCGGCTTTTTTGGTCGTCCAATAATCGTAATTGAAAAATCGGTCGACCTCCAGTTAGTAGACCAATAACAAAAAGTTCCAAACCTCTGCAAATAACAGCCAGTTTTCCTCTCTTCAGTCATGCTGCATTCAACTGCTAACTTGCTAACTGGTTGTTATACATGTGCTGCATTCAAGGAATCAGCAAGTCGGGAGTTCCGACTAGCATGTGAACGTGGCATACGACCACGTTGCTATAGAAAGTTAGCTAAAAAGCTTATTAAATGGAAATCTATTACAGTAATTTAATTCCTTGTTACCCAGAAATTATTTTGGGGAAAAAAATGGCTTCATTGCATTGGCCATTTTAACATACCACAAGCGTTTTCATGCAGTATACACAAAACACACCTAGATACAGATGCCCACTCACGGAACGCAATAATACTTTGCACACACACTGAACACCTCTACACACCATAGACTTAAAAGACCTTCTAAATGATGCATGTAGGTAATAAAACAATTGTTGCTGTAAAACTCAACATAGTCTTACGTGTGTCGTGGTTTCAGCCTCTGATCGGAGCAGGGGATCACTGCCACCAATTTGCTCTCCTGGCCTCGTGGGATGCGGCCCGTGCCCTGGCAGGTTGGGCAGTCCAGTGTTTCCTCAGAGTGTCTCCTGTTAGAGGTCTTTCTCCTGTCCTGCTGGGGTATGATGGACTGCTCATCATTCTCACTGGGTTGACTGGAACCAGCTCCCATGTCTGCTAAAGAGTCATACATACAGGTAACTGCCAAAATAATGGAAACACCAATATCAGGTGTCTTAATAGGGCATTGGGCCACTATGAATCACCAGAACAGCTTCAATGCACCTTGGCATAGATTCTACAAGTGCCTGAAACTCTATTGGAGGCATGCAACACCATTCTTCCACAAGAAATGTCATAATTTGGTGTTCTGTTGATGGTGGTGGAAAACACTATCAGACGCTGTTCCAGAATCTCCCATAAGTGTTCAATTGTGTTGAGATTTGGTTACTGACACACACACCTGTGGGGACATATGACTCCCCTTCAAAATCCTATTTTCCCTAACCATAACCTCAAAGTCACTGAGCTCTCTTCTTCTAGCCAAAATAATAGACAACTGGGGATTTTTTTATATGACCCTAAACATGATTGGATGTTAATTGCTCAATTAACTCAGGAACATTGCTTTCAATATACTTTGTATCCCTCTTACTTTGGAAGTTACCTGTAATGTTAGTTGCTTCACATCAATATAATGATACTTTACTATGTGATATTTGTGACGACAAAGGATTATATTCTGTGTATGTATGTGCTTTGCTGTCTTGGTGTATCTCACAATGGAGATGATCTTAAATGCATACAATTATACGATGTTTCATTATCTTCGCAGACACCGAACCAATTAGATCGAAATCGGCTTTGTCCATACATCAGACAACACCTTATGTGAATTCTACAATTTAGCAAATAACCGATGGCGAACGTTAGTTTTATTCTAAACAGAAATCTGACTACGCATTTACAACACTCCGCATACAAGTCTTGTGATGAGTTTCGTTTCTCTGCCACCCCTGAAGAAAACAACTTGTTGCACTGTTTACTTGCCTTGCTTTTGGAAGTGTCACGATTTATAAAGACGGTGCCGTCAAGATTATCTGTAATTTAACTCCACACCATATGCCTCACAGCAGTCGTGAAAATGGTCTAATATTCTTCTTTATGTTGGTCACATACTCACTGAGCAGTGGCGCAATTTCCTAACCAGATGAGGATGACGCAGCGTAATTTTGCTGACACCCACAGGAAATAATTAAAGCGGCTATATGTAGCTTTTTGGGGAACACGACCAAATTCATAGAAAGGTGAGTTCTAGATCTGTAATTTTAATTGAAAGAAATCTAAGAAGCGGTAGATGTGTTTTATTTGTATGCTTCCCGTGATTGTTTTATTTTTGAGTCTTACTTTGTACACCAGCTTCAAACAGCTGAATATACAATATTTTTGGTTATAGAAAATATTTAAGTGGTTTAGATGGTACAATTTATTTTGCACTGCACTTGCTCGTTTAGTCAAACTGAAATTAGACAAATGTTAGCAACCAGAAAATGGCAAAACAATATCTGCATAGTGCATCTTTTAATAGGTTGCCTACTAAATGTTTTTTTTTAAACAGTCAAATAAATACATTGATTCCTGGTTATGTGAGCATTTTAAATTTGTTTTATTTAGCCTTATTCAAATAAGTGACATTAAGTGTAGTGACTTTTATTAGAGACAGATATTTGTACATCACAGGTAGCCTATGTATTTTAATTGCCTAGAAACCCAACATTGAATTCTAGGTAGGCAGAAATGAGCGTTTGAATCTCTACAAGCCAAAATGTTGAATAAAATAGTTTCTATGTACTTTACCGGTTGTCTGTGTGGTTGGTCATTTTGGTGGAAGGAATGTGAGACAATATCCACAGGAAAGTAGAATTACATTCAGATTTCTATCACCTGAAGCGTGCGCAAAACCATGTAAACACGTGCACGAGCTCGGCAAGTAATGCATATATTTTTATAATGTGTGCATGCCGGTAAAGTACATTAAAATATCATTTTATTCAACATTCTGGCTTCTAGAGGTCGTGAGTATAAACATTTCCTGATTCATATGCTAAATTCTGCCCGACCTAGAATGCAATGCAATTCAATGTCAAGGTTCCAGGCAAGTCTTAAGTGCAACACAGAAAGAGTTCAGACAAACTGCACATTATCCCTCCCCAAAAACGTTTGAGTTCTCATTCTTCACCCTCTATGAAAATATCCTGCCCATATATGGAAGGTATGAATGTTTCAAGTACATGTATGGAGAAATGTATGAATCGCATGGTTTCTGACCTCCATTGACCTAAAAGACCACAATCCTTATTGTCCTTGAATTCAGTTTCTCCTTGACACCCTAAAAGTTGACTCATAAGTGGTAATAAATCAGATACCATCACCTGGTAGGACTGTACATTTGAGTCATTTAGCAGACACATCCTTTGGTAAGACAAACCCTAAGAACCATTAAGACTACACTATACCAAAATAGGGTCGTTTTCAAAGGGTTTTTGTACTAATGATTTTTACCAATATCCATTTGCTACATTATATGACTGGCCACTAATTATTTTTCACAATGCTCACAACCCTGTCAAGTTCCCCTTAGTGTACAATACTTAAACAAACCTTTCCGGTATCTTTCCTTCAAATATAAACATATTAGAACAGTGGGAATTCAAGCACAATGACATGAACAAGCTCCAACCAGAAGAACATAGGCAAATCTTCCTTCACATTTCCAAAACAGCCCTCAAGCAATCAAGTCTAAAACCAAAAATATTTTAACAAAGATTACCTCCTAGGATTACCTGAAACACGTTAGCATTTCCATATTGGAAAAAATAAGTATTTCAAACTTGTTACATACTGCTTGATTTCAGTTTTGAAAGAACTTGACGTACATTTTTTAAAAGAATGATACTAAGTGGAAAAAAATGATACCAAGTTTAAAGAATTATACCAAATGGAACGAGTCAATGCATTTGATATATCATGATCACCAGGCCCCCTGTATAGTTCTGAAAATAACCCCCCTCCCTCTGAGGACAATATAGAGCAGATTGAAGACATTTTGTAAAGGAGGTTAATTCATTTCTTGATAAATAAAATCCCTTCAACAGGATCTTAATTATAACATCCTTTACTTCTTGAGCAGCTAGTCTTTTGGGTTTGCATCAATATTTGTCTTCCATGTGCAACAAAAAAAACAATTTGTATATTATATTTACATGATTATTTTTAAACCCAAATATACTCCTAGTTAAGAATGGTGAATAAATTATCCTCTCAAAAAGGACCATCAATGTAATGGTCCTCATTTAAAAAATACTTAATGTGTACACCATTACGCACAAATATCCATAGCATGTTGTCAGCCATGGCACGACATCACAGAAAGTAGGGGAATGATGATCTTCAATCAATAAGACACACATCATATGTCTACAGTATGCTGATACTTTGAACAGTTGAGCTGAGAAAGGTTTAAGCATGTGGGTGTGTGTGTGTTTAATTGCTGTGATCTGAAAGAAGCATAGCATTCTCCAACACTGACAGTCATTCACGCTTGGAACGAGGACCTGACGTGTCCACTATTCAAACACTCTATGAAGTTGATTAACGTCATACAATGTTGGCTATTGCCACAGCTTATCATTTGGTAAGACCTATATGGTTCTGGCTCTGTGATAAATAGTACACCCAACACCCCTTCAGCTAAACGTACACATACTGCAACTCTTGTTGAATATACCTGGTCTATGGCTGCATATTCAGCCTGTATTCCAATCAATGACTTCAAGGGTGAGTATACTGTTTAACAGGAATGGCTCGGCGATAGCAACTTGTGATATGTTTGCCATTTGTTACCACAGCAATGAAGGTGTTCTCCTGGAAAGAGTAGCCCACCTCATCCACCCCCTTTCCTACGCAAAAGCTAACAGCCAAAAACAGACATGTTAAATTAATCTACAAACAAACATACATACATACATACATACATACATACATACAGTAGCTATTTGATAGTCTAAATATCCCAAAGTCCGTGGGAATGTGTCTTTAGGTCATAATCAGGATATCTCCTGTCAACTTGGGCCAAATCTAAGAGAGGAAGGAGAGACAAGAGGTCAAGGCAGCAGAGGTTACACCCATGACACCACCCCAGCTCCTCCCTCTCTCCTCAGTAGCGGGTGGAGTACCAGTCATTGTCGGTCATCTGGACCAGTTCATTGACCACGTCCAGCAGGTTGTAGTTGTGTTTCTTCAGCAGCCGCTGGTTGAGCGGCCGGTCACCAAAGCCCATCTCCACCAACACCCCCATCATGGTGTCCTGGGTGGCTCCATCCACTGGGGGCTGCAGGAAGGACAGCATACAGTTTAAAATACACCTAGATACTAACTTGACGTTGATAGTCAGTAATGACATGCTAAAGTAGCCGTACGATGGTGGCATTCCAGTTTGATGTCTCAACCACCATGTTAATATGATATAGAAATCTTCTGAGATTGCAAAAAGGATGACCTTGAATGCCATCATTAACAGCACTGTAGGAAGTGAATGGAGGACTGACCTGCACTGGGCCAGGCTGCCCAGTGAACAGAGCCTTGTAGGCGGATGCTGCGACAGACAGGGCTCCTTTCACCAGGCCTCCAGTGATGCCTGGGTGCCTAGAAGGAACAAGACCGACAGAGAGGGCCAGGGATTGAGTCTTACTGACACCATTTTGTTTCTGGCCAGCCAACACTAACATCATTAAATTGACGTTCCACTTTAACAATCTCTTTAACAAGAGATCTCGGAAAATATTAGCATCTGAACTGACTGAGTTGCACATCAGGGTCCCACCTAGGGTCTTCGGAGTTGTCTTCCGAGTCACCAGAAGCAGATGGGCTGTCTGGTTGACTGTCTGGCTGCTTGGAACCTTTCAGACACAACCACAGAGAACACTGGTTGGTTATGTTCTGGGATAAGGATATACCGATATGATCATATGGATAAGTTGTAGAGCTCTAGAGGAGAGTGTATAGAAGGTGCTCTTTGACAAGAATGACTCCAAGAAGACCTCTCCTCCAGTCATTGATCTAGTGCTTAGTACTTGTGTTTGTTAGAACCAAGCAGACATTGTACATTCGATATTACCGCTGAATGATCAGACAGCAAAAAAGGCACTGCAGCAAGCAGAAAACATTATTACTGTTCGGGCATTGTCGTCAGTTAGGCCCAACTGCCTTCATGTGACGAGCAAAAACGCTTTGTTTCCTTTAGTTGCTGGAACTACTGTTCAGTATATGACCGTGTGTGTTCCTTACCATCCTCTGACTCTCCCTGCTGGTAGACATCAGTCCTGTCCAGGGACTCTGCTGCTGCCTTGGTCTGATCATTGCCGTCTAGGCTGAAGACAACACCAACAATATACGTCTACATTTTGGAACATCTCAGCAATTTAGCACTGTCAAAGTGTGTAATAGCACTATAAACCTATTTCCAAGCACAGCTGGCCCATGGTTTCTCACCTGGGTGTAAGAGCTGAGTTGAGCCGAGGGGGTGCCACAACCACAGGGGTTAGGGGCACGGCGTCCAACGTCTGGGAGGTGCACAGCATATCGTTGGCGCTGCTGGAGCCTGAAACGGTCTCTTCTGCTTCATCTTGCTCCCCCTCGGGAGTGGTACGGCCCTGGCTGTCAGGGTCTGTGGGCGTGTCGGGGGCATCTCCAGGCTGGGAGAGGGCGGAGCTGTACATGGACTCTCCCAGCGGGCGGCTGGTGTCGAAGCAGTCAGGGAGGATGATGATGTAATCCTCGGATGAGGCCGAGGAGGAACGGCTGCGGGCTCCCCTGTTCCCCTCTGTCAACTCTCCTTTATCTTCGCCCTTGTCTTTGTCCCCTCTGGCGTCCATGCAGATGCTCTCGATGTCTGACTCCAGTCCCTCATCTGCAAACGGTCAAACTATTTAATTGTTGTTTTTTACCTGACAAGAGGACCCAGATTTGAGCTCAAGTGGTATTTATCAACCAATCAACTAATTGAAAACAGGTGGATAAGTTGGGCCAATCACCTGGCATCATCAGCTCTGGTATAGCCAGCTGGGGTGGTGCTAGGGCTGGGGCCACGGGGGATATGTCCCGGGTTTTCTCCGACCTCACCTCCAAACGCTTCTCAACACCTTTCCCTTTAAGAGAAGAGGAGGCGGAGCCACCTTGGGCTGCTGGGCGGACCACTGTGAAGATCAGGGAAAGGAATTTTGGTTACACAATGTTATGGACCTCTGGTATTAACGTAGGCTTCATATGGAACTAATTAATAAAAACTCACCTTTGCCGGGGCAGTTCCCACACAGGGGTGTGTGGTCTGGGGCCTCCTCCAGTGTGAGCGAGCGCATCACCGTCTCACACACAAACTGAGTCCCGCTCATATCGTCCTCTCCCTCCTCCTGGGCTGGAACCCGGCCCCCCTCCGCCCCTGGCACCAGGCCCTGAGATGGCTGGATGCTTGTGACTCCCTGGGCCTGATGGGCCTCTGCTTCCTCCTGGATCAACCGCAGGGTGGGCTTCTCCTGCAGGGGACCGTCATGGGGCAGTGGGGATATGCATGGGGTCATATCTGTGTGAGAGAGAGAGAGAAATTCAGAAAAAGAGACGGAGAGACCCTAAGTGCAGTCAACTGATTAGGAACACCCTGCAGATTTAGCATGTGAATAGCAAAGGAAGGTTTACCTGCCGGGGTGTTGTTGGGCACGCTCTCTAGTTCCTGAACAATGTTGATGTCAAGCAGCTCAAATGAGAGTAAGTCCTGGGCTGTGAGCAGGTCCACAGAGGGAATGTAGTATTCTCGTTCGCCTTGGTCCACTGACATGAGTGCTTGATCCCTAGAGGCTGCAGCACAAGACTTCCCACCCTTACCTGTGGAGAGGGGGTTCTTCCCCTGTAGAGCACCAGCAGATCAAAACAAATGTTACCCAGACAGAATACACACTTAACTGAGATTACTACCATCTTTTCCAGAGAACTACAGCATTGTATAGCAGTTTGGGATTGGCCACTGAGAATCAAAGTCAAGAGGGTGGGTGGACTTGCCTGTGGGGTGACGCAGGGCGACACCAGCACGCCATCTGCCATCATGGCTGCAGGGGCCAGGGGGTCCACCACAATGCTGCACCAGACGCGAGGGCCAAACTGCTCCCCACCGTGTGCCAGACGCCAGTGGGAGGTGTATGAGCCTTCTAGGGCCGGGGCGCATAGGGCCACGCTTACTACGCCCACCTGACCTGGCTGCAGGAAAGGCACAGCCACCTCACGCCAGCGGTCACCCGACGCCACCGCCAGATTCCCCCACATGAACTTCAGCTGAGAAGGAGATGGGGGTATAGGGGGGGAACATAACATTGACAGTCTAACTCTCAACGTCGTGTCCTCTCTTTCTGCTAAGATTACTGTGGTTGTCAATGGTAACCTCAGATAATGTGCATATCCTAGGTGCATCCTCAGCCCGTAATAGTACCTTGGTTTCAGAGCTCCAGCTCACGCTGCCAGTGTTTCTCATCTTCCAGTACTTGATGAACCTGGTTCCCGGGCGAAGACGAGTCCCATCAGGCAGGTTCTCGTCCAGGAACAAGGCCGTCATGGCTGGCACCACCATAGGGCATGGCCGCTTGGGACGTCTGCGGGACAAAGCGCCAAAATACACTATTAATCATCTCTCTCCAAAGCACAACTCTCTCTGTCCTTTCCCTCCATTTGACAGCAGTCTAACGAGAGACAAGACCTGTGCCTCTCACTGATTTGACGTCAAGATATACTGAATACCAAGCCTTGCAAGCAGTATCTACTTTCATCTAATTTTGGTGAACTGTCCCTTTAAGACATACTCCGGGCTGTTGGCCTGGGTGGCCCTGGGTTGGAGCAGGACGGGGGAGGAGCTCCCGTCGCCGGCGGCACTCCACTGCAGGCCCCTCCTTTCCATCTTCAGCTGCTTCCTGATCTCCTTTACCTCCGCCTTCAGCTGACGCTTCTCAGCCTTCAGACGCTGCTTCTCCGCCTTCCGGAAGCTCCGGTCCCCTCGCCGGTAGAACCTGGGGACGAGATAGGGAAGAGTGCAAGGGTTTCTGATTGGCCATCATAGGACAGATACAGTTCTGACAACTTTCTGATGACAATGATCATTGTAGGATTGAAAATTACAAATACAAAACAACCACCAAAATGGAGAGTCATTTCTCATATCAAACCGTAGCAGCCCCCTAAACAAGAATTAATTAACATTGGCACCCCATAAGCATTAAATGAGGTTCCAAAACCAGAATATATGTAACTGTTACAATATGTAATATTTTCCAACCCTGGTCTTACCTGCTGTGGTCTGGGGCTGGTGAGCCGTGCTCAGGGATGGAGAGGGGTGTTCTGGCTCTCACCAGGTTGTGGCTGGGGTCATGGGAGAAGCTGCAGGGCTCACACAGTGTGCAGGATGTACACACACTGGGAAAAAGAAACCACACATTCAGGGAGCGGCACACCAAACAAAGGCCCTTCTGATTATTTTAAACTGATCTTCTTAGGTTTCGCATACTGAAGAAATGGAAATGACAACTGATCGAAGGAATTAGTTTGTTCTGGAGCAACACAATGTATGTTGGAGGCACTAAATTAAAAGTAAGTGGGAGTAGGCTATTTACAAAAACATGTAAGAAATATCTGATTACATTGGTGTTTATTTACCTTTACTCACATTTTAACTAATTCACATTTGTCAATGTCCTCCCTAGTTTCTCTCGGAGCCACCTCTCTTCTCCTCCTCCCCTTCTCACCTGCACTGGTATCCTCCCCCAGCGGTCTGGCCCCGACAGCTGCTGCAGGCAGGGGTGGAACTAGGACCCCCAGGCAGGGTGGAGGAGGTCACCTCAGGGATCTGGGCCTCAGCCCCAATGGGCTTGTGGATGCAGCACTGGCCCGAGAACTCCCGACAGATCTTCTCCACTGCCTCCCTCACTACTTGGTCTTTGAACTGGATGACAAGAGTTTGGGTTACTGGTTAGCTTAATTTCATCTATAAAATATACACATACAACCATATACATTTTAAGGTTAAGTGGTATGATTCTAAATAGTACATTCATTGAAGATAAAACCACAGTAATTTCCAAATCATCTCCTTACCTTCTCCATGTAAGATGTAAACCATGCTGGAGGTGTCTTATCTTCCTCTTTGGTCCCCTTTAGTTCTTTCATGATCACCTTGGAAACCAAAGTAGAAACACATTGGTGAGGAATCAGACAATTAAGCCATATTTATTTTAGGACACGCAATGACTTAGTTTGGTCTATACTTGTATTAAATGATTACCTAATGACACAAAAGCTCATTCAATTTGAAAGAATTTGCTTTATAAAGTAATAGTGCTGAGCAATAAGTACTTCGAGGTCGATTAGATTATAAAAACAACATTAAATACACTATGCATTATGTGGGTTGAATGCTGTAACACAGACTAAAGCAATTCATAAAAATCCCATGAAGGTAGTGACTGCCCATTACTGCTCATCAACCATAATTTATTCACTGAACTTTAATAAAATATTTCAGTTGTTGTGTATATTACATTTGTTTTATTTGATTACTTTATTATTTCAAGTCATCTCTTCTCTATAGAGCTGCTGCCTATGCAGTCTGACAACATCTAAAAATTGAGTTCTTGAAAGTAAATAAGGCATACTTTTATGACTGCTAAATAGATGGTGTATTTTCTGGTAGAGGTACCTCACGAAGCAACAGTTGCTCTCTATATCACCCCACGCAATGGATTATGGTTATTGTAGTTAATTACCACATTGTATGCGCTAAACTATGTCGAATATGGGCCATTCGGAATCTTCAACTCCCTTCTACATCACACAGTTCAGGCTGGATCTAATTTATCTCTAGAGAAACTGTGAGATGTGCGCATTGAGCGAAATGGAAGTGCACAAACGAATTAAATGGAATTCAAATAAATAAATAAATATATATATAGCCTTTCTTTTTGTATCTTTATTTAACTAGGCAAGTCAGTTAAGAACAAATTCTTATATTACAATGACGGCCTACCCCAGAAAAACCCTCCCCTAACCGGGACGACACTGGGCCAATTGTGCGCCGCCCTATGGGACTCACGATCACGGCCAGTTGTGATACAGCCCAGGATCGAACCTGGGTCTGTAGTGACGCCTCTAGCACTGCGAGGCTGTGCCTTGGACCGCTGCACTACTCAGTCCCTATAATTTAACCAACATCGGTCAATTAGTTGTTTAAAAACTGAAACATAACCAAAATGTTGGTTAATCGCTCAGCACTATTAGGTAGGAAGTATACAGTAGTGTGCATATCTATAGCTCTGTCCTTACCATGCCCTGTTCGGGGACAGCAGCCTGGACCTTCCGGCTCACCACCTGAGCCAGGGTTGGGCAGTGCTGTGGGGGACGGAACCCTCTCTTGGGCTCCCCTCCACTGGCCTTGGCCGGCACACGCGTGGGCTGACCCCTGGTCTCATACACATTCATGTGCAGCCGGTTCCCTTGCCTGGATGCACTCTGAAATAAACAGAGTAATGATGGTTAATCTATTGCTTTGTTACTTGAAGGCATATTTTGGATCCTGCCTCAGGTAACAGTTCCACTTCACTTGAAAATTGTCATCATAAGGCCTAAGCAGGGACAGGAGTCAGATTTAAGTTACCACCTACCTTTAATGCCTCCTCATACTCCACTAGAAGAGGAAAAATATAATTATTGGACATGTTACATTGAACAACTAATATTATGTTTGATACAAAACATAACACAATATTATGTTTGGTGCTTTACTACTCACTTTGGCTGTTTATGGATACCTGAAACACAAAACGGAAAGGTATTGCAACAACATTGTAATAGCATTATATTACCATTCCCAACAAATTAAATGTAATTTGTAATTCTTTGCTCTCACTCACCTCCTCATTCTCCTCATCAAAATAAGTAACCTGTAGATTACACAGGCCAAAGGACCTTTTCACCTGTAGACAAAAGACACAATCTATAAACCAACCAGTGTATTACATGACTTGACTCAAACAAAGGACAGGCGCCTCCAAATGACATAAAAGTGATCATTTCAAGGAGAGCCAAAAAGCAATCATGTTATCACGATTATATTTATGCTATGCCGTAGTATCCCATATTTGCTAATTGAATGAACAATCAGGGCTATGATGTAGCATATGATGCCTGAAAGGAAAATTGACTGGTCTCCTTGAAGGAAATGCCATGGCAACATGGAGACACAATGGCAATTTCAATGAGGATGAACTCCGTGACTGGTGACTGGACAGTGGAGTGACAATGGAGTCTGAGCTTGCTGCTGCCTGGAGATTCAGAGGAAAACAGTCTCATAAGCTCTCCTTATTGGAAAACCAACAACTGGCATCTACCATTCAGTCTTGCACTCACTGAAATTAAGATTTCCCATTTTACTGTGGGAAGAGAGCGAATTCAGCCCACTGCAAGATATTTTATTGGCTTGCTTTGGAAAGTGACACATCTTGGCACAAGGGGATGTTGTCAGATGAGGAGGCTTGGCTCAAATGTTTATTTTGACATCATATGGCTGGGCTGTTAAACCCTGGAGTGAGAGACGGAAGCCTCAAGTGTCATAAGCCAGACTCGCCCTCAAATCAATACCCTCCACATACTGACGCCAAATAGAGTACAGTACTAGCACGAACCAAGCTATCATAGGCGAGTAATATGTTATATTATTGTATTTATGAAAAGGAAATGAGAACCGCAGAGAACTAGCAACATTAACTGTAGCATGCAGTGTAGCCCTCCATCTCAATAGCCTGACTTGTCTATAAAGTGTCACTGGGGTAAATATGAATTGATCCCAAAATGATGCAACTGAATAATAGATGATAATGGGGCATTTTATTTTTTACCTTTATTTAACTAGGCAAGTCAGTTAAGAACAAATTATTATTTACAATGATGGCCTACCAAAAGGCCTCCTGCGGGGATGGGGCTGGGATTATTTAATTGTTTTATTTTAAAATATAGGACAAAAGACGCATCACGACGAGACAACACAACACTACATAAAGAGAGACCGAAGACAACAACATAGCATGGCAGCAACACATGACAACATAGCATGGTAGCAACACAACATGACAACATGGTAGCAGCATAAAACAGTACAAACATGATTGGGCACAGACAATAGCACAAAGGGAAAAAAGGTAGAGACAACAATACATCACGCAAAGCAGCCACAAACGTTAGTAAGATTGTCCATGAGTAGATAGGTTCTGCTTGTAGTCTATTTTGACAGCCACGGATTCAAGCGCTCATATCAAGACTGTCACTGGTCTTCCTTACTGTTGTTGTTACCATTAAATATATAATAATAATAATATATTATATTAATGTATTTATTATATTAATGTATTTATTTATCTTGCTCCTTTGCACCCCAGTATCTCCACTTGCACATTCATCTTCTGCACATTCTACCATTCCAGTGTTTAATTGCTATATTGTAATTACTTCACCACCATGGCCTATGTATTGCCTTACTACCTCTCTTATCCTACCTCATTTGCACATACTGTATATAGATTTGTATACTGTATTACTGATTGTATGTTTATTCCGTGTGTAACTCTGTGTTGTTGTATGTGTCGAAATGCTGTGCTTTATCTTGGCCAGGTCGCAGTTGCAAATGAGAACTTGTTCTCAACTACCTGGTTAAATAAAGGTGAAATAAAAATGTTTACTCATTTACGTGGATGCCCTCTGCAGGGCAGGCAACAAATTAATGTCTAATGTATCTTCAGAAAAATGTAGGCCTTTGTAATATATACACTTTTATAAATAGCAGCGCCTCTTATTTTAGCATTGATCGATATTATGTTGTTGCGACTGGGATGTTGTTGTAGTACTGATATTCTGTTCGTTTAGATCGCTATCTACTGTAACTACTAGCCAACATTAGGCCCTAAATTGTTCAATACTGGATTGTCATAGCTAGAACAATGTTCTCAACTACAGGGTATCAATCATTTATACAAGGTATACAACATTTAGCAAATAAGCGGCCGACGATCGATGGTTGATAGCTTTAGTTTCAGTAAAGGTATGCCAAGATGAATGCTGCTATGAAAACACCAGCGTCGTTATAATTGCTTACCATGGCCTCCATTGACTCCCAACTCTTGGTCTCCGAACCTGACAGGAGAAAATTCTTCGCATTCCCCCTGAAATTCACCTTCAAATTGATGTAGAAGTCCATTGCTCCTTGTTTCTATGAATTAAAACATATCAAGGAAAACAAAAATTAATCACTATTGCCGAGATAAATACAGATAGTCTGCCTTTATGGTATGTGACTTATCCGGATGAGGCGTCTTTTCTGTTTACATCATCAGCTATGTAAACACACCCATATGATCACGTGACAGAAACGCATATTTGAATCAATGTTCCCCAAAAATAAACACGGACACACCGTTAATGTAACACACGGACGTATTTTTTTAATCAATATATCATCTTGTATTTTAAAATAATCCACGAGAAAAATAGCTAGTGATACTTTTTTTTGGTCCACGTGGTTGTTTTACGAGTCGCATCTTTTCTACGTCATAACTTCATTTCGAAGCAGTGTGCGGCAAAAGCGACAACGACCCACTTAAAACCGTTTTTGTTTTGTTTATATCAGCTAATTTGATTTATTTCAAATTATGTCTTCAAAGGGGATTAAGGTAGACAATGACCTCAAAACAAAGGTAATGTTTTCACAATTACTTTGACGCAGAAGTTGAATAATTGAGAATGCTTGCCAGGCCTAGCTAGGGAGGTTAGCTACATTTTGCTCATTGCTTATAGTAGCTAGCTACGTTATTAGCATCATATTATTATCATCTATGAATGTTTTATTAGAGAATCTGAGCTCAGTCAAGTGGTGTTTGTTTATCTATCCTGTTGAGACTGGACAGTACCGATTTGTTTGTTTGTGTACAGTATCCCACACCACCCACGAGGGCTGTCTTTTTCTGCAGAAACTTAGCTCGTACGTTAGTAACTAAATATTTCCCACTTCATCTGCTATAACACTACCAGTTCTTGGGGAGAGCGATAACATTAGCATATGTACAGAATTAACTAGATAGGTCGCCTGCTAGCTACAGATAAAGACACGACGGGAAAAAACGGGTGGTAAGGAACAGCTGCTTCCATCAAATGGCACGTGGTGTTATTGGACTGTCATTCAACGTGGTTTTTCTATCACATGTCATGAGATGTGTTCGAAAAGCGTTATTATTATTTTCTCATAGGTTGACGCCTTCAGAGAGCGGATCACGGGTGAGGTGAGTATCTATTATGTCAACATTATTTTAGTTTTTTGATGGTCCTAGTATTCTATTTCAGAAATTTGACCAACAACCACAAATAACTGTTTGGAGGCATCATGTATATACTGATGCTGGTGCACACGTGACCATTCATTAAAAAAAAACTTTGTTCTTCACTAGGCTGAAAACCTGGTTGCAGACTTTTTCCCCAAAAAGTTGCTGGAACTTGACAGCTTTCTGAAGGTAATTCATATTCTATTAACAGGGATTGTATTGTTGTACATTTCTTTGTCAAAATAGAATCTAGGTTAATCCAGAGCCCCTTAAGTACGGTCACAGCTGACATGATGTGTTGTCAGCTGTGATGCGTTGTCCTAGCACCACCCTTGTTGTCCTAGCACCACCCTTGTTGTCCTAGCACCACCCTTGTTGTCCTAGCACCACCCTTGTTGTCCTGGCAGTGTGGTGCCAGGACAACAACCTCTCCCTCATCAGCAAGGCAAAGGAGCTGATCATGGACTACATGAAAGGAGGGCCGAGCACGCCTCCATTGACGTGGCTGTAGTGTAGCGGGTTGAGAGCCTGAAGTTCCTGTGTCCATATCACTAATTAACATGGTCCACACTAGAGCTGGGACGATAAACTGAAAATTATCAACACAATCACAAAAATTTTGCTTATATCAATCATTACAATAAGTAGCCTATACTAGAGAAATTTTAAGTTAAATACATTTGCTAATATGGGTGATTGTTGATGGCTACAACCATCAAACCAGTAGTAGATAATAAAAAAATCATCTGTAGTGCACATTGTTATAATTTATCATTATTGCATCAATTCAGGCAATTTATTGTGCTATGGATTTTTATCCATATCACCCAGCTCTACTCCACACGCCAACACATTTGTGAGGAAGGCATGACAAACCTCTTCCACATTTAGGAGGCTGAAGATATTTGGCATGGACACTCTGATACTCAAAGTTCTACAGCTGCACTATTGAGAGCATCTTGGCTAGCTGCTTCACTGCTTGGTATGGCAACGGCTTGGCATCCGACCGCAAGCACTGGGTCGTACGCACTACCTTTCAGTGCCTCGATACCAGGCGGTGTCAGAGGAAGGCCCTAAAAATTGTCAAGTACTCCAGCCACCCAAGTCAGACTGTTCTCTCAGCTACTGCACGGCAAGCGGTACCAATGCACCAAGTCTGGAACCAACAGGACCCTGAACAGATTCTACCACCAAGCCATAAGATTGTTAAATAGTTAATCAAATAGCTACCTGGACTATATGCATTGAACCTTTTGCACTCTCTTGACTCATCACATGCTACTGTTTATTATCTATCTTGTTGCCTAGTCACTTTACCCCAACGTATGTACATATCTACCTCAATTACCTCGTACCCCTGCACATCGAGTCAGTATAGCAAAGTTATCGTTATTCATTGTGTAATTATTCCACGCAATATTATTTTTCCATTTCTCTCTGCATTTTTGGGAAGGGCCCGTAAGCATTTCACTGTTAGTCTACACCTGTTGTTTACGAAGCATGTGACAAATACTTTGATTTGATTTCTTCATCCTTTCCAGGAGCCAATTCTGAATGTCGCAGACCTGAAAGGGATCCACTCAGAGATAAACATCAAAGTACCAGACCCAATCATTCTCAACAATAGCCACGATGGAGTAGATGTGGTAAGTTCATGGATTCTCATTTGCATCAAATCAGTATCATGTGTATACATTCAATACCAAACATGATTTAGTCACATGTTGAATTTTTTAAATTTAACTAGGCAAGTCAGTTAAAATATGTATTTTTCTTACGATGGGAGCCTAGTGGGTTAACCAGGGGCAAAATGACAGATTTTTACCTTGTCAGCTCAGGGATTCAATCTAGCAACCTTTTGGTTAGTGGCCCAATGCTCTAACCTCTAGACTACCTGCTGCCCCCATGGTTACAGTTAACACCTCATTTAGCAAATCAGATCTTGATTGAAGACTATGAAAAGTAGAATCAGGTGTGTTACTGCTTGACTGGAACAAAGACCTGCAACCACAATTAGCAAGCATTTGTTTATATTGGCGCTGCCTAACAACTTCATTAGTCTGATCACAAGGGTATGTTCCACATCTGAAAAGAGACTCCCCTGAAGAAAGTGGAGGATAGCCAACACCAGTAGTCTCTCACTCACTTTAACATAACACTGTGAAAGAATGTTAATGAGACATAAACAGAATGGCTCATTGACTCTCAGCAGGTCACTGTGCTCAAAGCTCTTGAACATTACTGTCCGAGGTAGAAAAATGTGGAACCCCTTTGATCTAGGGAGACCTACCTGTAACATTAGTAATGCCTATGTTAACCCGAGGTTAATGTTTATAGCAAAATTCCAGAAAACGGAAAATGGAAGATGGACGAGATGATGATAACTGTCAAGGTAAACCCTACTGCCTGTTGTCATGCCATTTAATACTTGCATAGTAAGTCTGATTGCATTTCTGTACTGTAAAATACGCTTGTTGGTATCTCTTAATGTCTGTCAATGCCGACTTATGCCAGAACCATTCATCTTCAATACATTTCTTGATAGAAGAGTAGACTACACTTGACTGATTTGCAGTATTCTATATTAGCTAGAAGCTGCTTGGATGTTTGACCTCTCAATCCCACCTCTCTAGATGGCCCCAAGGTGTTTGGCATGCCAGGGGGGATGATAAAGAGCAACGGCCAGCTGGTGGACCTGATCGAAAGAGTCAAGCCAGAAATAAGAACCCTCATAGAGAAATGCAACACAGTATGTACCCACAAACACATCCATTTTTCTTTGATTGCTTTTTGAGGGCTCTCCCACTCTGAATTGCTTAGTGGAGATCTACTGTTAAGAAATTACTGTCTCATCTGTATGTCTCTCACTCTCAGGTCAAAATGTGGGTCCAGCTCTTAATCCCCAGAATAGAGGATGGTAACAACTTTGGTGTATCCATCCAGGTATTATACTTTCCTATCAGTATGAGTGCAGAGACATTCACATGTCTAGCTTCTGGTCAACTTTCCCAAACATTAACAAATCTCCAACACTAGGGGGCAGTACTTGCACTCTTTTGCCTTTCTGTCAGATGATGCTGGCCTTGTTGTTTCTGTCCACAGGAGGAAACTGTTGCTGAGCTCAGGACTGTGGAAGGAGAGGCAGCCTCTTACCTGGACCAAATTTCCAGGTATGCCACAGTATACACTACCTTGTGTTTTTATTTACATCACAAAAATCCCTTCTAAAAACAGTTCCTTGGACTGTCTCAAACATTTGTTTTCAACAGGTATTACATCACCAGAGCGAAGCTAGTCTCAAAAATTACAAAGTACCCTCATGTGGTAAGTGTTAACTGCATACTGTTTACATCCACATCCAATCTGCTGCCCTGAGTCCTCTCGTTGTTGACCATCCGTCTGTCTGCAGGAGGACTACCAGCGCACGGTGACTGAAATAGACGAGAAGGAATACATCAGCCTCAAGATCATTGTGTCAGAGCTGAGGAATCAATATGTGAGCAATGCATGCACACTGTTCTGGCTCTGTTCAACAAAGTTGATACAACTTGGTTATGTTGTTAGCCTGTCATGTTCTGGTGCAGATATTTGTTTACCGTAATAACCAAACCCCCATCTGCTTGCAGGTGACATTACATGACATGATCCTGAAAAACATAGAGAAGATCAAGAGGCCACGAAGCAGCAACAATGAAGCCCTCTACTGAACACTCCACTTATCCTCTTCTCACCAACTCCTAGTAACAGCCACATTGGCAGCATTTAGATATTTTTTCCCCCACTAATTAGTCTTTTGACCAATCAGATAAGCTTTGAATAGATATGATGTGATTGGTCAAAAGACCAATTAATTAGTGGGACAAAGCTCCAAATTGGGTTGCCTGTGTGAATGCAGCCATTGACTGTAACGGGGGCTTTGTTCTGGACTATTATCATCAATTCCCTCAAGGTGGACTTTGAAATTACCTCCTTAGACATGTTCTGAAACATCCATGTTTCCAGGACTTGTGAGAAGGTTGTACCTTGATTATGGATTTTTCTCCATGTCGACCAATCAAGCGGGCTTGAACTGAACTCAAACATGGCCGGCCTCCACAAGGTTGGTAGGAGGTCAGATGAAACTTTTTGTGTCCTTGTCCATGTGCTTGTAGTGTATATGTTTTGTCTGGAAACCGTCATGGGAGTTTCACGGGTATACTTTGTCTGTTTTATCTTTAGTTTTGTTTTTAAGGAATTATTTTTAGGATTCTGAAGTGCTTGGTGGTAACTAAAATTAGCTGTATGTGAGATTGTCATGGTGAGTGTGTGGGAATGCTCCGTCTGCATTTTAGCCGTAGTGTAGCTTGGAGTCCTGTCAGTTATTTTTATTTAGTTTTACTTAAGGGACTACTCACAAGTACATTGTGAAGGACTATGTTCTGTTTCCAGCACAATATGTAATGCCCATCCACTCCCACTCTGATCTTGGGAGTTTCAATTGTGTAATTGTAATTTTCTCACATCCAGATGCTACGTGATGAGAGAAGTGTCTTTACTGTATCTCTCCCTTAATTGTAATTTTGTTTTAAGAATAAATATTTTTACTTAATACATCCTTGAGAGAATGACATGGTTTCTCACCTATTGTATATGCTGAAACTGTTGTCGTGTCTCAAAGAGCTTGTGTATTTGAATTCAAGCCTTGCTGTGAAAATTATTAACCTCAGGATGAGGGGGCAAAATACTTCATCGCTAGGTTTCCATCTAATTTGCAACAGATATTCATACAAATGTGATCAAATCTGCATTAAAAGCCTTTCCCCACCAGAGGTGTTTCCATCAGACACTTTTTGTGTGGATAAATAAAAGGTGGTGTGTGATCAAGTTTCATGTACTGAATAAAGGTAGTGATACACTGGAAAGGTTAGGTTAAATAAGAATTTGTTAATTGGCAGTTAAGCACCGATCATGTCACTGGCATACAAATTAAGACCCTCGATTTTATTGGAAAGGAGCATCAAGTTCATCACTGCACTTTCAGCACCCTGTAGTGTAGACAACTGCATGCTTTACCAAGTTGCAGTGGGAGGACCACACAACATGCAAATCTACCTCAACGTGATGATTATTCTATCAAATTGTGTAAGAAATCATTTCTACCGCAATTTGTCGCACAATTAATTTTACAGACACAAAGAGCACTATGTCGTACAAAGAAATTGTAAACATTTACAAAATTATAAGGACACATCCTGTTTCTATCACACTTGTCGTGATGTATTTTTATATGGCAAGCCTTTACTCACATAACTGTTGATGGATACATGGTTATAGGGTAACTTTAATCTACTACAGCGGTATTCAACTCAATTACCCTAAGAGGTCTGGAGCCTGCTGGTTTTCTGTTCTACCTGATAATTAATTGCACCCACCTGGTGTCCCAGGTCTAAATCGGTCCCCGATTAGAGGGGAACAATGGAAGGAAAAAAATAATTGTCATTGGCTTCGAGGTCCAGGGTTGAGTTTGAGGGCACTACACTATGCACTCGAGTAGTGGTGGTATAGAGATAGGGAAGTGCACCCAAGAGGTAATGTATAACAGGCTAAATAATGGGAAATAATCTAGAATTGGCTGCTAGTTGGTCAAGGGCAGGGTTGTGTAGGTTACTTTCTAAATGTAATCTGTTAAATAAATGTAATCTGTTAAGTAATATAATTTTGGGATTACCCAAACTCAGTAATGAAGTAATGAAGTATGATTAATTTTAAAGTCACTTTAATTGTTTAAATATTGCATCACCCATCTCATATGTATATACTGTATCTTCGTCCAATGCCGCTCTGATATATATATATGTATATACATACATACATACATACATACATATACATATATACATATACATATGTATGTGTATATATATACATACATATATATATGTATATGTATGTATGTATGTATGTATATACATATATATGTATATATATGTGTATATATATATATATATGTATATATATATATATGTATATATATATGTGTGTGTATGTATATACATATATATACGTATGTATGTATGTATGTGTGTGTATATATATATGTTCTTAATACATTCCTTACTTATATTTACGTTTTGGGTATATGTGGTGAAACTGTTAGATATTACGTGTTAGCTGTTACTACACTATCGGAGCTAAAAGCACAAGCATTTCGCTCCACCTGCAATAATATCTGCTAAACACGTGTATGTGACCAATACATTTAGATTTTAAGTAATAATCTCATTTTTAAAAAAAGTTTCTAACCTGTTTACAATATTTTTGCTGGTAAAATAACTGCTTCGGTTTTTTTTGGTAATAACTCCCCAACCCTGGTCACGTATGTTATATGAAATGTTTGTATATAGTTAGTTTAGAGAGACATTGAGTCATCGGCACATGACTTTACTGTATACAGAACAGTGGTTGTGTTGAGTAGCATTAGTGCCTGCTGAGATTTATTGTGCTCTTATATTTGATACAGTTGGTTCATAAAGGTATGCCTTGTCAGTGTGGTGTCGGGGTTACATCTGATCCTGACCTAAACACTGGTCCAATACATCCAATACAGCTGTAAATGCAATCCTTTGACGTGAATGTTGTTAATGAACTCTTAAAGGGAATGGTTGGTGTGGCTGGTCGTCGCAGATAAAATGTGCATCTCTCACAATATATACAACTGACAATCGTTCCTTTACCGCTTTCTTCAGAACTCCTCTGCAAAATGGTCGCTCGAGGAATGTATTTGTTAGTCAAATGGATATTGATAGTCCTTGGCATTGCCTCAGTGATGGGAAACATTGTTCTAGTATGGCTTAATACGAGAGATGTGACAGCAGTGCAACAATTGCTCAACCTCTCCACCATATAACGGTTGAACACAACGAGCGCAGCGTTGTTTTTTCTGACCAATCGTCAAGTACGCGAATACAGGGGCACAATTCCAGGCTTAAATATTTCGTACGATCCACAAACTATGCCTTTTCATTACTTTAATCGACTTTTCTCTGCAAAAGAAAGTGGACACGCTGCTCTACCTGGATGACAATGGACCCAAGCCGGTGAGAGAGCCGAGGAGGGAGGTTTTCTATTGCACCATTGGATACATTAAAGACAGTGGTGGCAAAGTACCCAATTGTCATACTTGAGTAAAAGTATAGATACTGTACCTTAATGGAAAATGAAAAGTCACCCAGTAAAATACTACTTGAGTCAAAGTCTAAAAGTACTTGGTTTTAAATATAATTAAGTATCGAAAGTAAATGTAATTGCTAAAATATACGTAAGTATCAATCATAAATCATTTCACATTCCTTATATTAAGCAAACCAGAATGCACCATTTTGTTTTGTTTTTTAATTTACGGAAAGCCAGGGGCACAGCCCTGGAGCGTTTGTGTTTAGTCCAGTAAAAAATGTACAGTAAAAAGTACATGATTTTCTTTAGGAATATAGTGAAGTAAAAGTTGTCAAATACCCACCAAAAAACGACTTGAGTAGTACTTACTGAAGTACTTTACACCACTGATTAAATAATATTTGGTGGGACGTCTTCTCAACCCTACTTACCATCGAGATGTCACGTTTGAGAGGTATAAAACCCGAGTTACCCGCCAATTTACACTGGGGAGTACACACTTTCAATCTCACTTGTTTATTTAGTTATTTTCAGGGTTTGGTAAATTGCTCAATTAGAATTTTGGTGTTAAACCCCTTGCCTCTTTCGAGATTATGCCTCGTGGAGTCAAGTCAGGGACAAAGGGTTCTCTCGTAATTATGAGGGTTTGTATGTTCACCCTATAGGATTTGAATTTCAACTCAATCACGAGAGCACAAATCCGTTTCAATGGCTTGTGATGAAGTTACTTCATAACAGCCGGTACTTCAATGTAAACGCCTCGATGTCAAAACTAACTTAGTCATGTAGTGTATATGACATTTTATGTGGACACCTGCTCGTGGAACATCTCATTCCAAAATCATGGGTATTAATATGGAGTTGGTCCCTGTTTGCTGCTATAACATCCTCACTCTTCTGGAATGGCTTTCCACTAGATGTTGGAACATTGCTGCAGGGACCTTCTTCCATTCAGAGCATTATTGAGGTCGGGCACTGATGTTGGATGATTAGGTCTGGTTCGCAGTTGGCGTTCCAATTCATCCCAAAGGTGTTCGATGGGATTGAGGTCAGGACTCTGTGCAGACAAGTCAAGTTCTTCCACACTGATCTCAACAAACCATTTCTATATGGACTTCGTTTTGTGCACAGGGGCATTGTCATGCTGAAACAGAAAAAGGCCTTCCCCAAACTGTTGCCACAAAGTTGGAAGCACAGAATCGTCTAGAATGTCATTGTATGCTGCCGTGTTTAGATTTCCCTTGACTGGAACTAAGAGAACTAGCATGAACCATGAAAAACCGGCTCAGACCATTATTCCTCCACCAAACTTTACAGCCGGCACTATGCATTTGGGCACGTAGCTTTCTCCTGGCATCCGTCAAACCCAGATTCATCCGTCAGACTGCCAGATGGTGAAGCATGATTCATCACTCCAGAGAACGCGTTTCCACTGTTCCAGAGTCCAATGGTGGCAATCTTTACGCCACTCCAGTCGATGCTTGGCATTGCGCATGGCGATCATAATCTTGGTGCGGCTGCATGTCCATGGAAACCCATTTCATGAATCTCCCGACGAACAGTTATTGTGCTGACGTTGCTTCCAGAGGAAGTTTGGAACTCGGAAGTGAGTGTTGAAAACGTTATGCTCTATGCACTTCAGTACCCTGCAGTCCTGTTCTGTGAACTTGTGTGGCCTACCACTTCGCACCTGAGCTGTTGTTGCTCCTAGACATTTCCACTTCACACTTACAGTTGAACAGGTAAGCTTTAGCAGGGCAGAAATCTGACAAGCTGACTTGTTGGAAAGGTGGCATCCTATGATGGCGGCAATTTGAAAGTAACTGAGCTCTTCAGTAAGGCCAGTCTACTGTCAATGTTTGTCCAAGGCAATTGCATGGCTGTGTGCTCAATTACACCTGTCAGCTACGGGTGTGGCTGAAATAGCCAAATCCACTTATTGTCCACATACTTATATATATCGTGTTGCACATTTTTATGAAATTTGTGTTTTTTTAACATTTTAACTATTTAATTTCATATCATTTACATTACATTTACATTACATTTAAGTCATTTAGCAGACGCTCTTATCCAGAGCGACTTACAAATTGGTGCATTCACCTTATGACATCCAGTGGAACAGCCACTTTACAATAGTGCATCTAAATCTTTTAAGGGGGGTGAAAAGGATTACTTTATCCTATCCTAGGTATTCCTTAAAGAGGTGGGGTTTCAAGTGTCTCCGGAAGGTGGTGATTGACTCCGCTGTCCTGGCGTCGTGAGGGAGTTTGTTCCACCATTGGGGAGCCAGAGCAGCGAACAGTTTTGACTGAGCTGAGCGGGAACTGTACTTCCTCAGTGGTAGGGAGACGAGCAGGCCAGAGGTGGATGAACGCAGTGCCCTTGTTTGGGTGTAGGGCCTGATCAGAGCCTGGAGGTACTGAGGTGCCGTTCCCCTCACAGCTCCGTAGGCAAGCACCATGGTCTTGTAGCGGATGCGAGCTTCAACTGGAAGCCAGTGGAGAGAGCGGAGGAGCGGGGTGACGTGAGAGAACTTGGGAAGGTTGAACACCAGACGGGCTGCGGCGTTCTGGATGAGTTGTAGGGGTTTAATGGCACAGGCAGGGAGCCCAGCCAACAGCGAGTTGCAGTAATCCAGACGGACCTGCGCCGCTTCCTGTGTGAGGCAGGGTCGTACTCTGCGGATGTTGTAGAGCATGAACCTACAGGATCAAATCAAATCAAATCAAATTTATTTATATAGCCCTTCGTACATCAGCTGATATCTCAAAGTGCTGTACAGAAACCCAGCCTAAAACCCCAAACAGCAAACAATGCAGGTGTAAAAGCACGGTGGCTAGGAAAAACTCCCTAGAAAGGCCAAAACCTAGGAAGAAACCTAGAGAGGAACCGGGCTATGTGGGGTGGCCAGTCCTCTTCTGGCTGTGCCGGGTAGAGATTATAACAGAACATGACCAAGATGTTCAAATGTTCATAAATGACCAGCATGGTCGAATAATAATAAGGCAGAACAGTTGAAACTGGAGCAGCAGCACAGTCAGGTGGACTGGGGACAGCAAGGAGCCTTCATGTCAGGTAGTCCTGGGGCACGGTCCTAGGGCTCAGGTCAGTTGAAACTGGAGCAGGAGCATGGCCAGGTGGACTGGGGACAGCAAGGAGTCCTCATGTCAGGTAGTCCTGGGACATGGTCCTAGGGCTCAGGTCCTCCGAGAGAGAGAAAGAAAGAGAGAAGGAGAGAATTAGAGAACGCACACTTAGATTCACACAGGACACCGAATAGGACAGGAGAAGTACTCCAGATATAACAAACTGACCCTAGCCCCCCGACACATAAACTACTGCAGCATAAATACTGGAGGCTGAGACAGGAGGGGTCAGGAGACACTGTGGCCCCATCCGAGGACACCCCGGACAGGGCCAAACAGGAAGGATATAACCCCACCCACTTTGCCAAAGCACATCCCCCACACCACTAGAGGGATATCTTCAACCACCAACTTACCATCCTGAGACAAGGCCGAGTATAGCCCACAAAGATCTCCGCCACGGTACAACCCAAGGGGGGCAACCCAGACAGGCCGACCACAACAGTGAATCAACCCACCCAGGTGACGCACCCCCCAGGGACGGCACGAGAGAGCCCCAGCAAGCCAGTGACTCAGCCCCGTAACAGGGTTAGAGGCAGAGAATCCCAGTGGAAAGAGGGGAACCGGCCAGGCAGAGACAGCAAGGGCGGTTCGTTGCTCCAGAGCCTTTCCGTTCACCTTCCCACTCCTGGGCCAGACTACACTCAATCATATGACCCACTGAAGAGATGAGTCTTCAGTAAAGACTTAAAGGTTGAGACCGAGTTTGCGTCTCTGACATGGGTAGGCAGACCGTTCCATAAAAATGGAGCTCTATAGGAGAAAGCCCTGCCTCCAGCTGTTTGCTTAGAAATTCTAGGGACAATTAGGAGGCCTGCGTCTTGTGACCGTAGCGTACGTGTAGGTATGTACGGCAGGACCAAATCAGAGAGGTAGGTAGGAGCAAGCCCATGTAATGCTTTGTAGGTTAGCAGTAAAACCTTGAAATCAGCCCTTGCTTTGACAGGAAGCCAGTGTAGAGAGGCTAGCACTGGAGTAATATGATCAAATTTTTTTGAACGGGCCACCGCCTTGATGTTAGTTGAGAACGACAGGGTGTTGTCCAGGATCACGCCAAGGTTCTTAGCGCTCTGGGAGGAGGACACAATGGAGTTGTCAACCGTGATGGCGAGATCATGGAACGGGCAGTCCTTCCCCGGGAGGAAGAGCAGCTCCGTCTTGCCGAGGTTCAGCTTGAGGTGGTGATCCGTCATCCACACTGATATGTCTGCCAGACATGCAGAGATGCGATTCGCCACCTGGTCATCAGAAGGGGGAAAGGAGAAGATTAATTGTGTGTCGTCTGCATAGCAATGATAGGAGAGACCATGTGAGGTTATGACAGAGCCAAGTGACTTGGTGTATAGCGAGAATAGGAGAGGGCCTAGAACAGAGCCCTGGGGACACCAGTGGTGAGAGCGCGTGGTGAGGAGACAGATTCTCGCCACGCCACCTGGTAGGAGCGACCTGTCAGGTAGGACGCAATCCAAGCGTGGGCCGTGCCGGAGATGCCCAACTCGGAGAGGGTGGAGAGGAGGATCTGATGGTTCACAGTATCGAAGGCAGCCGATAGGTCTAGAAGGATGAGAGCAGAGGAGAGAGAGTTAGCTTTAGCAGTGCGGAGCGCCTCCGTGATACAGAGAAGAGCAGTCTCAGTTGAATGACTAGTCTTGAAACCTGACTGATTTGGATCAAGAAGGTCATTCTGAGAGAGATAGCGGGAGAGCTGGCCAAGGACGGCACGTTCAAGAGTTTTGGAGAGAAAAGAAAGAAGGGATACTGGTCTGTAGTTGTTGACATCGGAGGGATCGAGTGTAGGTTTTTTCAGAAGGGGTGCAACTCTCGCTCTCTTGAAGACGGAAGGGACGTAGCCAGCGGTCAGGGATGAGTTGATGAGCGAGGTGAGGTAAGGGAGAAGGTCTCCGGAAATGGTCTGGAGAAGAGAGGAGGGGATAGGGTCGAGCGGGCAGGTTGTTGGGCGGCCGGCCGTCACAAGACGCGAGATTTCATCTGGAGAGAGAGGGAGAAAGAGGTCAGAGCACAGGGTAGGGCAGTGTGAGCAGAACCAGCGGTGTCGTTTGACTTAGCAAACGAGGATCGGATGTCGTCGACCTTCTTTTCAAAATGGTTGACGAAGTCATCTGCAGAGAGGGAGGAGGGGGGGGAGGGGGAGGAGGATTCAGGAGGGAGGAGGAGGTGGCAAAGAGCTTCCTAGGGTTAGAGGCAGATGCTTGGAATTTAGAGTGGTAGAAAGTGGCTTTAGCAGCAGAGACAGAGGAGGAAAATGTAGAGAGGAGGGAGTGAAAGGATGCCAGATCCGCAGGGAGGCGAGTTTTCCTCCATTTCTGCTCGGCTGCCCGGAGCCCTGTTCTTCATGGTTTCTACTAACAGGAATGGTGCAATATTTATGCCTCACCAACTGAGTGTCTGCCTTTTATCCCATATCTTTGGTGACTGATTTGAGTTTTCTTACAAAGTTATTGCCACTACTGATGCAGGAGGGCTAGGGGAGTTGACCAATCAGGTTCAAGTGAAGATTTCTTTTCATATCCATTTCTAAATCTACTGTTAGTACATGCTCTACCAGCTGGTTAATAATATGGTTAAAGGGCTAAAAATCTGTGTGCGTGGGCCAATGATTTAATTGGGAACATTTTGAACTGGGAACATTTTCACGCGGCTACAAATTTTACAACATGACGTCACAATCAGAACGATTGGGAACTATCTCACTTTGGGAATATCTTTACATGACACCGTGGCCTACACCTTAAACTACTTTACCATAGAAATATACAGTGCCTTGCGAAAGTATTCGGCCCCCTTGAACTTTGCAACCTTTTTGCCACATTTCAGGCTCCAAACATAAAGATATAAAACTGTATTTTTTTGTGAAGAATCAACAACAAGTGGGACACAATCATGAAGTGGAACGACATTTATTGGATATTTCAAACTTTTTTAACAAATCAAAAACTGAAAAATTGGGCGTGCAAAATTATTCAGCCCCTTTACTTTCAGTGCAGCTAACTCTCTCCAGAAGTTCAGTGAGGATCTCTGAATGATCCAATGTTGACCTAAATGACTAATGATGATAAATACAATCCACCTGTGTGTAATCAAGTCTCCGTATAAATGCACCTGCACTGTGATAGTCTCAGAGGTCCGTTAAAAGCGCAGAGAGCATCATGAAGAACAAGGAACACACCAGGCAGATACTGTTGTGAAGAAGTTTAAAGCCGGATTTGGATACAAAAAGATTTCCCAAGCTTTAAACATCCCAAGGAGCACTGTGCAAGCGATAATATTGAAATGGAAGGAGTATCAGACCACTGCAAATCTACCAAGACCTGGCCGTCCCTCTAAACGTTCAGCTCATACAAGGAGAAGACTGATCAGAGATGCAGCCAAGAGGCCCATGATCACTCTGGATGAACTGCAGAGATCTACAGCTGAGGTGGGAGACTCTGTCCATAGGACAACAATCAGTCGTATATTGCACAAATCTGGCCTTTATGGAAGAGTGGCAAGAAGAAAGACATTTCTTAAAGATATCCATAAAAAGCGTTGTTTAAAGTTTGCCACAAGCCACCTGGGAGACACACCAAACATGTGGAAGAAGGTGCTCTGGTCAGATGAACCCAAAATTTAACTTTTTGGCAACAATGCAAAACGTTATGTTTGGCATAAAAGCAACACAGCTCATCACCCTGAACACACCATCCCCACTGTCAAACATGGTGGTGGCAGCATCATGGTTTGGGCCTGCTTTTCTTCAGCAGGGACAGGGAAGACGGTTAACATTGATGGGAAGATGGATGGAGCCAAATACAGGACCATTCTGGGAGAAAACCTGATGGAGTCTGCAATAGACCTGAGACTGGGACGGAGATGTGTCTTCCAACAAGACAATGATCCAAAACATAAAGCAAAATCTACAATGGAATGGTTCAAAAATAAACATATCCAGGTGTTAGAATGGCCAAGTCAAAGTCCAGACCTGAATCCAATAGAGAATCTGTGGAAAGAACTGAAAACTGCTGTTCACAATTGCTCTCCATCCAACCTCACTGAGCTCGAGCTGTTTTGCAAGGAGGAATGGGAAACAATGTCAGTCCCTCGATGTGCAAAACTGATAGAGACATACCCCAAGCGACTTACAGCTGTAAACGCAGCAAAAGGTGGCGCTACAAAGTATTAACTTAACGCCCAATTTTTCAGTTTTTGATTTGTTAAAAAAGTTTGAAATATCCAATTAATGTTGTTCCACTTCATGATTGTGTCCCACTTGTTGTTGATTCTTCACAAAAAAATACAGTTTTATGTTTGAAGCCTGAAATGTGGCAAAAGGTCGCAACGTTCAAGGGGGCCGAATACTTTCGCAAGGCACTGTACACTGAACGAAAATATAAACACAACATGTAAAGTGTTGGTCCCATGTTTCATGAGTTGAAATAATCATTTGTGTGCACAAATTACTGATGTCAATGTTGTGAACAGTGTCCCGCGGTGACGGTGTTGGTAACGGTATGGGCAGGCATAAGCTACGGACAACGAACACAATTGCATTTTATCAATGGTAATTTGAATGCACTGAAATGCTGTGACGAGATCCCGAGGCCCATTTATTTTAAGGTATCTGTGACCAACGGATGCATATCTGTATTCCCAGTCATGTGAAATCCATAGATTAGCGCCTTGACTGACTGACTTATGTGAACTGTAACTCAGTAAAATCTTTGAAATTGTCTGTGGCTTTTATATTTTAGTTCTGTATATCTACTATTTGTGAAGCATAATTACTATGGTGATTTGGAATGTCCAGTCAATTAGCATTACTAGTCATTCTACAGATTAAAAATAGGCCTACAAATGGTTACATAATTTGCATTATGACAGCTGGATCTACTGTGCCATTCCCCAAAAACTGGAAAATAAACTAAAATATAAAACACAGCGGTCATGCAGAGAAAGGAATCCGAAAATCTACCCCTAAACTTTGTTTCAATAAGTCAAAATACGTTTCTATTTACTCCTCAGATACCAAACACGAATTTCCAAGTCTGTCCCTGTACTAAAACTGATATTTGTTATTCATTTTTGAAGTTACAAGCCTGAAATATTGAATATAGACTGCTGACACCCTGTGGAAGCCATTGGAATTGCATCCAAGAAGCTAATTTTCAATATGACCTTATATGTGCCATTCTAAGAGGATGGTCTCTCTCAAAAACATCTGGATGGTTTTCTTTGGATTTTCTTCTACCATATCTATTGTTATATTCTCCTACATTATTTTAACATTTCTACAAACTTCAAAGTGTTTTCTTCCCAATGGTACCAATTATATGCGTATCCTGGCTTCAAGGCCTGAGCAAACAGGCAGTTTACTTTGGGCACGTCATTCAGGCGGAAATTGAGAAAAAAGGGGCCTAGCCCTAAGAAGTTTTAAGGGAAACTTCACCACGACACTATTTGTTTTGTTTTTCCAGTCTCACTACATAATTATGAGGGATGAGAGGTGTTTCAGACACAATTATGCACCATAACGCTATTTTTTAAAATTTTCGAGCCAGGAGAGTTCAACCAATGACATCATTGGTAGATTGATGGTAACACTTTCCAAGAAGCTCTAGACGATGAATCTGTTTTTTTCTCTTTACATACTAACATAGAGACGTAGTTAGCTTGCAATATAAGCTCTCTTCACAAGTGGTAGAGTTGTTCAGTGTAGTATAATTTTGTGAGTCCAACTACTAGCCAAATTGAGCTAGCTAGCTGGTTGCTGTACCCAAAATGTACTGTAGCCTAATGTTATAGCTAGCTAACGTTAGCTAGTTCGCATCAGTGCATCTTATTAGGAGCAAAACTGGATGAAGGTTTTGATGATGATGACAAAGGGTAAAGGAATGACTTCGGCATTATCACTAATATAAGTCTTTTAATAACTACATGTGGGTTGTAACTAGCTAGCTAACGTTTGTCTATGAGATATTCTGCATTGTGCTGCTACATTAGGAATACAGACAGTACACAACAATTGCCCATGAAAGTCTAGTGTTTTGGTCATTCTCATACAGACAACACCACTTGATGGTCTACAGATTATTTTTGGAGTTTGTTCTATGTGGGGAGAAGCTAGGCACAGGACACAGAATCCCCTTGCCTGCATGTGTTGGGGCCATTCAAGCAATGTATCCCTCACAAGATGAACAGTATAGTATGTTGGATACAAATAAGTGATGACTTGAGGAGATGTGAAAAGTCCATAACAACAATCTATCCCTTTTATCAAAGTAACTGCCAACACCTCAATGCACCCACCATATGCAAGTATTCCCTTGGTAGAAGTGTAATATTTATTATAGGCGTTGGTAGTACATTTTTCTTCTACTCCATACAGTGCATTCGGAAAATATTCAGACACCTTGACTTTTTCCAAATTTTGTTATGTTACAGCTTTATTCTAAAATGGAAACAAAAAAAACAAATTCTCAACAGTCTACACACAACACCCCATAATGACAAATTTACATTTTTGTTGTTGTAAATTTATAAAATACCTTATTCATATTCAGACCCATTGCTATGAGACTCGAAATTGAGCTCCGGCGCATCCTGTTTCCATTGATCATCCTTGAGATGTTTCTACAACTTGATTGGAGTCCACCTGTGGTAAATTCAATTGATTGGACATGATTTGGAAAGGCACACAACTGTCTATATAAGGTCCTATAGCTGACAGTGCATGTCAGAGCAAAAACCAAGCCATGAGGTCGAAGGAATTGTCCGTACAGCACCGAGACAGGATTGTGTCAAGGCACAGACCTGGGGAAGGGTACCAAAACATTTCTGCAGCATTAAAGGTCCCCAAGAACATAGTGGCCTTCATCATTCTTAAATGGAAGAGGTTTGGAACCACCAATACTCTTCCAAGAGCTGGCCACCATAATTTGCAAATAAATTCATTAAAAATCCTACAATGTGATTTTTCTGGATTTTTTTTTCTCATTTTGTTTGTCATAGTTGAAGTGAACCTAATAATGAAAATTACAGGCCTCTCATCTTTTTAAGTGAGAGAACTTGCACAATTGGTGGCTGACTATACTTTTTTGCCCCACTGTATATAGATAAACTCAACAAAAAAAGAAGTCCTCTCACTGTCAACTGTGTTTATTTTAAGCAAACTTAACGTGTTAATATTTGTATGAACATAGCAAGAATCAACAACTGAGACAAACTGAACAAGTTCCACAGACATGGAACAATGTGGCACTGACCAAAAGTAACACACAGTGTCTGGTGTGGCCACCAGCTGCATTATGTACTGCACTGCATCTCCTCCTCATTGACTGCTCCAGATTTGCCAGTTCTTACTGTGAGATGCTACCCCACTCTTCCACCAAGGCACCTGCAAGTTCCCAGACATTTCTGGGGGGAATGGCCCTAGCCCTCACCCTCCAATCCAATAAATCCCAGATGTGCTCAATGGGATTGAGATCCGGGCTCTTCGCTGGCCACGGCAGAACACTGACATTCCTGTCTTGCAGGAAATCACGCACAGAACGAGCAGTATGGCTGGTGGCATTGTCATGCTGGAGGGTCATGTCAGGATGAGCCTGCAGGAACGGTACCACATGAGGGAGGATGATGTCTTCCCTGTAACGCACAGTGCTGAGATCACCTGCAATGACAACAAGCTCAGTCTGATGATGCTGTGACACACAGGCCCAGACCATGATGGACCCTCCACCTCCAAATCGATCCTGCTCCAGAGTACAGGCCTCGGTGTAATGCTCATTCCTTCAACGATAAACGCGAATCCGACCATCACCTCTGGTGAGACAAAACTGCGACTCGTCAGTGAAGAGCACTTTTTGCCGGTCCTATCTGGTCCAGCAACGGTGGGTTTGTGCTCATAGGCGACATTGTTGCCGGTGATGTCTGGTGAGGACCTGCCTTACAACAGGCCTACAGGCCCTCAGTCAAGTCTCTCTCAGCCTATTGTGGACAGTCTGAGCACTGATGCAGGTATTGAGCGTTCCTGGTGTAACTTGGGCAGTTGTTGTTGCCATCCTGTACCTGTCCCGCAGGTGTGATGTTCGGATGTACCGCTCCTGTGCAGGTGTTGTTACACATGGTCTGCCACTGCGAGGATGATCAGCTATCTCCCTGTAGCGCCGTCTTAGGCGTCTCACATGACGGACATTGCCATTTATTGCCCTGTCCACATCTACAGTCCTAATGCCTCCTTGCAGCATGCCTAAGGCATGTTCACACAGATGAGCAGGGACCATGGGCATCTTTCTTTTGGTGTTTTTCAGAGTCAGTAGAAAGGCCTCTAGTGTCCTAAGTTTTCATAACTGTGACCTTAATTGCCTACCGTCTGTAAGCTGTTAGTGTCTTAATGACCGTTCCACAGGTGCATGTTGTTTATGGTTCATTGAACAAGCATGGGAAACAGTGTTTAAACCCTTTACAATGAAAATCTATTAAGTTAATTAATACAAATACAAATAACTCTGAAAGACGGTCCTGAAATGGGAACGTTTATTTTTTTGCTGAGATTATGTACAAGGACTAGCAATATATATACCACAATGCAGTTGTGACCATGCTAGGCATTCCATATTATACTACAACATCACTCTAACTGAATATGGATGTTGTGTTGGTGGAGTGTTCTAGGCATGGTCCTTAATGTTCTTCAGCTGGTGAACCTTGTCTTGTCTTGGGCAATGGCAGCTGGTCTGGCATGTAGGACCGCAACGTGGCAATAGGCACGTAGCTAACATGACTTACTGGACCAGCCACTCGTTCATTAAACATTAGCTTGTGAATAACTATTGAATTTTATTTTTATGTCGACATCGACTGCAAACTACAAGCAAGCACATGCTGCTGGAGTAACATGTTTGATGGGGACAAAGTAGTAAAATGTTGGCTAATCACTGACGAGTGTTCAGCAGACTCATCCTGCTGCTGTTGTTGATTACGTTGACACCAGCTTCAGTAGTACAGAGCCTGTAGACTATTGGATAAGAGTTTGCAGCTTGGAACAAACTCAAGCGCCACATCATCCGACTCAGAAGAGGAAAACACTGCACGAAGCTGGCAAGAGCCAGTGTGTAGTCTCGGAGTCCATTTTATAGGGTTGGAGGGATACATTTTTTATGATAGTTTGAATGTTGAGTGCACTCCGGCTATCTACTCCGATTTCAAAGCCCTCTCGTCTGTGTGCCAGAGCGCAGAACAACTGATGAATTTACGAACACACAATGCCCGTTGAATATGACCTGTGTCAGTAAACGTTGGCAAAGAATATATATATATATATATATATATATATATACAGTCGCCAACGCTCTAGATAACATGAAAACAGGCTAACCAGCTCTGTTAGGGTGAGTAAAATGGTCAGATGAGGTGTTCTCTCATTTGTGTCTGGAAGTAGCTAGCAAACTAATGAACTTTAGCTAGTTAGCTTGGGTGCTTGACTACCGTTGTGAGGTCAGAATGCTCAGATCAACCCTGGTCCTCAGCTAGAGTGCGCTCTAAACGCTCGAGAGCTAAACGCTCTGAATTTATGAACGGACAATCTGACAATGCTCTGAATTTACAAATGCCCAGAGCACACAAATGAGCACACTCTGGCACTCGAGTGAATTTACGAACACATCAATTCAAAACTACTGTCTTCAGTGTCATCATAGTATTGGCAGGATGACAATATTTTTTTATTTTGTAAATTAAAATAGTGTTCTGTTTCTTGGGCCAACCCAATGAACCCTGGTAGAAATAATCACTTGGCTTTATTTCATGGTAATATGGAATGTCAAGTCAATGAGCATTATGGGTAAAATAATACAGAGGAATATGAAGTGGCCAGCCAGACCAACAGGAGGACGTGCTTCTTTTGAGCTTGAAATTATGAGAATTGGTGCGAAATTGTAGAATGGGATCCTCCTGCATCTTAGAATGCTTAGAATCTTATAATATAGCTAGATATATAAATGTGTATTTAACTAATCAAATATCCTCATAGTTCTGCAGGTAGGCCGATTGTCACGTTCGTTGTAACGAGGAGACCAAGCCGCAGCATGATGAGAATACATTCCTCTTTATTAAAGGAACAAAACTTAAACAAACTAACAAAACAATAAAACGGACGTGAAGCTATAAACACTGGTGCTGACACAGGCAACTAATAGGTGACAGAATAACCCACCAAACCAGGACCAAGCAGCGCGAAAGGGAGGAACAGCGCTTGGTGGAAAAATGGACCCAGGAGAAGGATGAGTGGGTAACAACCTGGGAGGAGATGGAGAGGTGGTCAATCGATCAAAACGGAAGAGTGCCAGAGCCCGTCTGGGATTCAATGGAACAGTGCGAGGAGGGATACAGGAGAATGGAAGAAAGGCGACGATATAAGGGTACACGGCTAGCACGGAAGCCCGAGAGGCAGCCCCAAGATTTGTGTGGGGGGGCACACGAGGAGATTGGCTGAGTCCGGTAGGAGACCTGAGTCAACTCTTCGTGCTTACCATGGGGAGTGTGTAACTGGTCAGGCACCGTGTTATGCAGAGATGCTCATGGTGTCTCCAGTGCACTATTCTAGCCCGGTGCGCTCTATTCCAGCATTCAGTTTGGAAGGAGGGTGCCGGCTCAGCGCTCCTGGTCTCCAGTATACCTCCTTGAACCAGGATATCCTGCGCCGGCTCTGCGTACTGTGTCTCCGGTATACCTCCTTGGACCAACCCAGTGCGTCCTGTGCCAGCGCAGGGCGAAATTTAAACATCCAGCCAGGACGGGTTATGTCAGCTCTCAACTCCAGACCTCCAGTGCGCTTCCACAGTCCAGTACACCCTGTTCTTCTTCCCCGCACTCGCCCTGAGGTGCGTGTCCCCAGCCCGGTACCACCAGTTCCGGCACCACACACCAGGCCTCCTGTGCTCCTCGCCAGTCCAGAGCTTCCAGCGACAGTACCCAGTCCAGAGCTTCCAGCGACAGTACCCAGTCCAGAGCGTCCGGCGACAGTTCACAGACCGGAACGCCCAACGACGGGCTACAGACCGGAACGCCCAACGACGGGCTACAGACCGGAACGCCCAACGATGGGCCACAGACTGGAACCTCCCGCGAAGGGCCACAGTCCGGAACCTCCCGCGAAGGGCCACAGTCCGGAACCTCCCGCGACGGGCCACAGTCCGGAACCTCCCGCGACGGGCCACAGTCCGGAACCTCCCGCGACGGGCCACAGTCCGGGGTCTCCAGCGACGGTCCCCAGCCCTCAGTGTAAAGAATGGGGGCGGCGTCCAGAATCTAAACCACCACCAAGGTTAGATGACCACCCAGACCCTCCCATATATGTTTAGGTTTGCGGCCGGGAGTCCGCACCTTTTTGGGGGGGGTATTTGTCTATGGTTAGTTGCATGTCAGCACTCGTTTATATATAGCTTCACGTTCGATTTGTATAGTTTGTTTAAGTGTTCTTCATTTTCATTCAAGAAGAATGTATTGATATCACGCTGCGCCTTGGTCTCCTCGTTACAACGAACGTGACACCGATATACTCAAAGTGATCTACAATTCTTGGTTTTCTTGTATAAACAGACATTGAATTTGCTACAACTTATCGGAGTTCCTGCTGAGATGCAAATTGTTGTTTCCCTGGAATACAACATCTGAAAGTTGTCACAAGGGAGAGAGGACTCATGGGAGAAGGAAAATGAGTGGGCCACACAGCTCGTGCACTGGCCAGGAATAAATTAGTGAATTATAGAAACATATCTCAGTAAATCTAAGTCGAATGGCAGGAAGGTCAAAGGCTAGAAAATATATAGGTCAGGGATGGGCAACTTTTGATGGGGGTGGGAGCCAGAAAACAATTCTGAAATCATCACGAGGGGCCGCAGAGGCTCGCAGTTCTCCATACCCACATCGATACCCACACATGCAGCCTAGCGTTTTGGGTGCCCTAAGCAAAACATTTTTTTTCTTTTTTTACATTTTTATAATTATGAATTGTGTTGTTGTATTGGATCAATAGAATACGGGGAATAATATGTATCCAAATATACCAGTTAATCCTGAAATTAAACCTAGATTCCTTAGTTGAAGCATAAAAAAAGAAAGCCATCCATATCGCGGTCACCAACGCCCCACTACCGGACCAGCTAAACACCTTTTTCTCATGATTCGAGCACAATGACCCTAAGCTGCCAAGGAGTGCCCTGATGACAATGTGGTCTACACACCCAGTATCCACTGAGGACATATGTAACTCATTCAAATGGTTTAACCCTCACAAGGCTGCCGGCATTGCTAGCCCTGCCCTCAGAGCATGTGCAGACTAGCTGGCTGTTGTCTTCTCTGACATTTTCTCTCCCTAGGTCAGGCCGCTATACCCACCTGCTTCAAGATATCCACTATCATCCCTGTGCCCAAGAAAGGGAAAGTAACTGAACTGAATGACTACCAACCAGTAGCACTCACTTCCGTTATCATGAAGTACTTAAAGAGGCTAGTCAAAGACCATATCACCTCCTCCCTCCCTGACACACTCGACTCTCTCCAATTCGCCTACCGACCTGACAGTTCCACGGACGACGCAATCGCCATTGCACAGCACACTACCCTTAGCCACCTGGACAAAAGGAATGCATATGTGAGGATGCTGTTCATCAACTACAGCTCGACCTTCAATACCATAGTGCCCTATAAGCTCATTACAAAGCTCACGGCCCTGGGTCTGAACTCCTCCCTTTGCAACTGGGTCCTTGGTCTCCTGACGGGACAGGTAGGCGACACTGATTCTCAACACAGGGGCCCCACAAGGGTGCGTCCTCAGTCCCCTTCTGTATTCCCTGTATACACACGACTGCGTGGCCTCACACAGTTCCAACTCCATCATCAAGTTTTCTGACAACACGACAGTAGTAGGCCTGATTACCAATAACGACAAGAGTTTACAGCTAGGAGGAAGGCACTTTGATGGCGTGGTGCCAGGTAAACAACCTCTCCCTCAACGTTAGCAAAACAAAGGAGCTGATTGTGGACTTCAGGAGGAACAAGGCTGGACATGCCCCCATTCTCATAAACTGCCGCCGTGGAGACAGTCAGTAACTTAAAATACCTTGGTGTACACATCTCAGAGAAGCTGAAATGGTCTAACCACATGGACAGATGAGGAAGGCACGACAGTGACCTTTTCATCTCAGGATGCTGAAGAAATGTGGCCTGTCCAGAAGGGCCCTCACAGTGTTCTACAGGTACATCATCGAGAGCATACTGTCGAGCTGCATCACAGCCTTTTACGGCAACTTCACCGCCATGGACCACAAGGCGCTTCAGAGGGTGATCCGTGCAGTTGAATTCACCATTGGGTGCACACTGCCTGCCCTACAGGACACCTACCACACCAGGTGTCGCAGGAAGGCCAAGATGATCATCAGGAACCCTGTTCTCCCTGCTTCACTCACTCAGATGCAAACAGTTGTAAGGGATTTCTGCCCTATGTTCATACAAGAGACCACAGGAAACTTCTTTGATCGGAGGTTAGTTTGTTTAATAAGGATTGCAACCCGGAGTAAACACTTACAGTCATTTGCAAGTAACACACTCAGTTCTGGAGATGGTGTTTTCCCTTTTAATCCCCTACTATGGTTCACCCCACCCAGGGTGATGTCCCTTAACTTGAATACCATATAAGCTCATAATTATCAGTTGCTAATACAAAACTGTCTCTGCTAGCCATGTTTTGAGGGTATGCATTGTTCGTTTACATTTAGGCCTACATTGTTTACAAACATTGGTGCCAAACAAGCTTATATTTTGGCTTCTGATGGGGTAGGTCTACGACAGTTGAACTAGCTCATGAGGCATTTATAACGTAGCCTATTACTCATGAATCAATGGGTATAGGCTATATCATTATTTTAATGCCTATATCCAAAATTCGATGTAGCAACTACGAGTTATAGCTGTGTTTGTTGGTTAGAATAAGAGAGCTCCTTTTACGGCTTGCCTCAGAAAGAACAAGTGAGGAGCGCTATACACTATAAACCTACTTCAAACAGTAATTTCAGAAAGGCTGCCAAGACTTGTGGCTTTCCATTTACATCAAATGTTGGGAAGAGAATGTTGGCTGCGTTCCGAAACGGAAAACTATTCCCACCAGGGTCCAGGAAACACGGCGGGCCACAACAGACGAATCAGATTAAGGTGTTTTTCGACAGTGCAGTGAGACCCAGGCTAGTGAAAAACAACAAAAGCAACACCATCAATTGTTTTGTCTGCAGGTAATGCCTGGTTTATAGAGGCTTCCCAACTAAAATAACAATTATAGTGTATTTCAACTTCAATACGACGATGCTCTTGAACACCACATTTTGTGTAAAAATAATTACACATAGAAAATTCAATCTAGGCCTGCATGTACAAATAAAATATCTGTAAAAAATATATCAACATAACCAAGTCCATTGAACAAGTATTTATTTGACAGGAACGCAATACCCTTTCCACAGGGAGCATACAATATGTGCGTAAAATACACTTTACACAGGAGGAATGTTGGTCTTTATCCAAAAACTATTGGATTAAACCTCGGCAATTGCATAACTTTATTCAAAGTATACGAGAATTTTGAATTTCTTTAGGGTGCTGCACGGGGAGGGACGGACGGGTGTGGCTCATCCCAAATTCACTTGCGCGCCTAATCTTATATTATGCTCCTCGCAATCGCCTCCTCTATCCAGAACACCCCAGGATGTTTAGAGTGTGGTTTGGAGAATGACTTCATTAATTAAATGGACATTGATACTCTTTGGCCTGATCTCAGTAATAGCGAATATTGTCATCGTATGTCTTTACTCGGGTAGGCTGCCCAAATGCTCCTCGAAGCCGCATCATGTTGTCAAGGGAAAACACAATGAACGCAGCGGGATGTTTGCTGACCTGTCCGCCGAGGAATATCTCCAAGTCCGCGACTATATGAGTAATCAGAAAGACTTGAATATTTCTGTCAATGCGCTTACAAAGCCTTCAGGGAATTTTCTCTTCTTAATTGATGTTTTGCTGCCAATGAAAGCGGATGCGCTTGGTTACCTAGATAACAATAAGCCAAAACCGGTGAGAGAGGCGACTGCGGTGGTTTTCTATGGCACCCTTGGGTACATTAAAGAATATGTGGTGGGACCTCTCCCCAACCCGATTTACCACCGCGATGTCACGGTTAAGAGGTATAAAGAAGAGTTGCCCATCAATGCGCGTACGGTCACCATTGGTGAATATGCACTTATTTTCAAGTTTATTAATGAAGAGGTATTTACAAAACTTGGCAAAATTGTGAAAGAAAGTTTTGATGTCAGTAAAGAGAAAACCCTGAATGGTTTCGAAGGCATGCCTCGGGGTGTCAAATCGGGAGAGAGACAGACATGGATGTCTTTCTTTCGTGATTTGAGTGGGATGTACATCCACCCTGTAGGTTTGGAAGTTTTAATCAACCACGAAAGCACCAACGCGTCTCTTTGGAGTGTGAAGAGATTACTTTATAACGGACAGTACTTTGACAGTGTGGAGGATCTTATAAAACAATATGATGCCGGGACAGTAACTAAAATTGTGTATACACCTGTCCAGAACTATGCATCACTCAAACCTAGAAGTAAACCCACCGGTTTAAGCCCTCAGCAGTTTTACGCGCAGGGTAAACGTTTCAGTGTCAAGAATAATCATGTCATGTATCTCGAATGGAGTTTTGCGTTTGGTCTGAGTTCCCTCACTGGTATGAGAGTTTTTGACATTCGTTTCAAGGGGGAGAGGATAGTTTATGAGCTTAGTGTTCAAGAGGCAATGTCAGTTTATGGTTCTATCACACCCGGCATGATTCTGACTAAGTTTTTGGACTCTAGTATCGGAATAGGTCGCTTTGCGCACGAGCTCGTTCGAGGCGTGGATTGTCCGTACGCGGCAACCTACATCGACACTTTCCGATACATTGACGTCAGTGCACCTCATAGATTCAGGAATTCAATTTGCATTTTTGAGCACAATACAGGCCGTCCTCTTAGAAGACACTTCTCGGACTTTTTCAGCAATAGTTATGGAGGCATGGTAAACAGTGCCTTAGTTTTTAGGACCATTACGGCCATAGGTAACTATGACTACTTGTGGGACTTCATTTTTTATCAGAGCGGCTCTGTTGAGGCCAAAGTGCATGCCACTGGATACATATCGTCATCTTTCAATGTTAACGGCAATCTCAAATACGGACACCAGGTGGCAGAAAATACTATTGGGAACATCCACACTCATTTCATCAACTTCAAAGTTGACCTGGACGTGTTGGGTAAGTGTGAACAATACATTTGACCTATTATGAACCGATGAAAGGTCAAGCACAGTTATAAATGTCTTGTGGCCACTGAAGACCTGGTTTTAACCCCAGTTGGTTCCATTGGTGCTGGACGTGTCTGTGAGTTATCTTTCATTTCAGCGATAGGATTATAACATGATCCAATAATTAGAATTCTGAATTGGGATTTTGTACCACAGGGGTTGAGAATGTATTCCAGACCAAGGACATGAAGTTCATGAATGTTTCTTTACCCTGGATGCCGGAGCGCTATGCCATGGTTCCTCAGCTGGTGGAGGCCCAGCTAAAGACTGAGAAGGAGGCTGCTCTCCGCTACGACACCAAGACGCCACGCTACCTTCACATCGCCAGCAACCGCACCAACCGCTGGGGCCACCAACGCTCCTACCGCCTCCAGGTGGTCAGCTTCACCGGTGACAGCCTTCCAGAGACGGAGCCAGAGGAGAAGTCCATGTCTTGGGCTAGGTGAGTCTCCCTCCCCTCCCCTCTCCTCCTAAGGAAGGTCCTACTTCCTAAAACACAGGTTACAGGTAGACCAAAGGCAAAGCAGTTTGACCAACTTTTGTTATTTTATTTGACAGGTATAAAGTGGCCATCACTAAGCACAAAGACTCCGAGCAGACCAGCAGTAGCCTGTACAGTCAGAACAACATGTGGACACCAGCAGTGGACTTCAGCAAGTACATTGAGGATGACGAGAACATTGAGAACCAGGTGTGTTTTTGATCTTATGTGCCGTTGTCCTTACATATATTTTACCACTCTTGAGATTTGCACATTTTCAGGTCATTGATAAATGAAGGTTTGGTAGTCACCAAAGTAGTGCTTTTTTGTCTAGGACCTGGTTGCCTGGGTAACCACCGGCTTCCTCCACATTCCCCATGCTGAGGACATCCCCAACACAGTTACCATTGGAAATGGAGGCGGAGTGATCCTGAGACCACATAACTACTTTGATGAGGACCCTTCTATTCACTCTCCAGACGCGGTGTACATCAGCCCGGGGTCAGAGGGAAACTGTGAAAATAACAAGATGGCCTGCTTGGCTGAAGACGCATGCAGCCCAACCATTGAACCCTTCACCTACAATGGGTTTGAAGGGACCATGAAGTTTGAAGAGTGAAAAAAAAAGACCCCAGTCCCAATCCTGAGTGTGCTCTGCGCTAAACACTAAAAGACTTATGAAAATGTGAATCTTGCCCAAGACAACATTTGAAATAATTAAGAAACAATATTGGATTTCTAATTTGACATGGACTCTACAAGTTGTCAAGAGTTTCACAGGGATGATGGCCCAAATTGACTCCAATGCTTCCAGTTGTGTCAAGTTGGCTGGATGTCTTTTGGGTGGTGGACCATTCATGATACACACGGGAAACTGTTGAGTGGGAAAGACCCAGCGGCGTTGCCATTCTTGACACACTCAAACCAGTGTGCCTGGCACCTACTATCATACCCTGTTCAAAGGCACTTAAATATTTTGTCTTGCCCATTCACCCTCTAAATGGTACACTCACTGTATATATTCAACTCAATACAGTATAGGTTTATATCTACTCATTTGCATACTTTATCACTGCACTGAGGCTTTTTAATTCACTTTCGTCTGACCACTCTCTGTATGAGGATGAAGCTGTAACTCTCTGTTGATTGTTTATGTTTTTCCTTACACATAATAAATAATCTGTCTAGTTGTCTCTCCAAATAAAAATATTTGTTTAAAATGGGCTGGACCTCAGCTGTTTCCTGTTTTTTACAGTCTTTCTACTTCCCATGGTGTCTGCAGAGACCAGATCAAAGTGGATGAATGAACTCCCCACCCCTTCACTTCATGGGAACGGAAGTTCTTGTTGTAATACCTTTTTAAAAAAAAAAAAACGTTTATTTAACTAAGCAGGTCAGTTAAGAACAAATTCTTATTTACAATGATGGCCTACACCGGCCAAACCCGGATGACGCTGGGTTAACTGCGCCGCCCTATGGGACAATCATACACATGTATGACATGTGATACAGCCTGAATAAGAATTAACTTAGAATTTAGAATCTCTTGCACAAGATTTTGGCATTTTTAAGGCCCCTGCGAGTTTGTAATTTTCCCTCTTGGACAACTCACAGACTTTGTAACATATCTTGGCGCAGCCTCCAATCCTTACAAAAGGTGCGCTGAAAATGACCTCTCCCTGGCCATCGTAAATATTTGAAGGAATGTCCATGCAGGCAGCTAACAGGCCTCTTACGCACAACTTTGTCCACATTTTGGAAAAATTGATTTATGCTCTGCTGCTAAGTGCCTCTTAGACCTGTGTAGGCTACTCATCATACATATATATATACACACACACACATATGTCTGCTCCCACTTATGTTGAAAAACGTCTATTTTAATTGGACCTTTCAATAAATTCCACTCACTGTGCAGACATTCAGTTACAGACCAGATGGTAAAGTGTTAGAATGTGAGGGGAATGGACACATTGAATCAACATTGGAGTTAGTGGTGTCAGAGAAAACGTTCCTATGGAGATTACTACATCTAGGTTCACATGATTTCAGTCAGACACTAAGGAAACTTTGGTTTAGCTGCCTAGTGCTCGTCACCCCAATGTCCTCGCCCTGTGATCTTCCTGCTCCACTAACCATGTAACGGTCATGACCAGTAGACTGCTCCAGTTACTGGTAAGAACCCCCACACACTGACCTCAGAGGTAGACCAAAGACTGGTTGTCAGTCTCTTCAGAGGCACCTTCATTCTGAGAGTCACTTGGAGTTTAAAAGTCTACGCCAAGATTACTAAGTAGTAAGAAGACTTGAATAGAGGAATATACACAGGATAGCCTATAGCCTACATAGAAAGATAACATATTTCTATAAAACATTAGATCAAATGCTGGCCAAATAAAATCACACATCTTTAGCAATTTACCTGAGTTCACTTGAGTTTGATTTTAATTTCATAATAAAAGACCCATGCACAACTATTAGGTAACTTCAACCATGGGAAATGTTTTTGTTTATGGCAACAAGAAAATCTAGCATAACATACTTAATGTCAGGGTATCTTGGTTCAGTGCATACTGTGAGGAGTCTGAACTGACTTGGGAAAGTATGTTGGAAGTTTCTAGAAAGAACCTGTCATAACAAGACTGTTTATCATTTGGATTCTCTTGGCAGACTGCCTGGCGAGACATCGATAGCAACATGGGTGTCACACGCTTCATCTGCCTATTCTCAAGGGCAATAGACGGAAAGTTGCCTTTAAGTTGAGGTTCATTATAGTACATTATAGTATATAATATATATCCTTAATTAGTCTAGTTTCTCTTTAAACAACAACTTCTATAACAGATGTATGTATACATGCTGAACAGACCAGATGACTATAAATAAGACCTCAACTTTATGGCTAAATTGTATTGTGTAAACACAGTGATGCTATTTTAATTAATACGCTAATCTAGCTGATGCAACACATCAGATGATTGTTTATTCAATATTTCAATCTGTACCCATCCCTATTAAAATAAACCATCAATTTAATGAAATCTAGGCCTATTTTTTAAAAATATTTTACCTTTATTTTAAGTCAGTTAAGAACAAATTCTTATTTTCAATGACAGCCTAGGAACAGTGGGTTAAATGCCTGTTCAGTGGCAGAACGACAGATTTGTACCTTGTCAGCTCGTGGGTTTGAACTTGCAACCTTCCGGTTACTAGACCAACGCTCTAACCACTAGGCTACCCTGCCGCCCCTATGCATGGTGTGAGACCCCAGTATTTGACTACCCTTTGGAACTTCCTCAAAGGTAAGCCTCTCCAACTGATGAAAGAGGATGCTGACAGAGTCCAGAAACTCAGGGAGGAATCCTACCATGTGATCTGCAAGGATAACTTTCACAAAAATCTCCCATCGACATGAATGCATTATTTCCGCAAAAGTCTGAGCCTTGTGATTCCCTGGTGCTAAAAGTCTGCAGGAGACCATTATCCTCCTTTTATAACGTGGTGAACAACAGCAACACTAGACAATGTAATGAACGCATGGTGACATGCACAGGTTTCCTCTCTAATACATCATGCATCCTCACACTTGTGATGAATGTGTTGTGGATGTCTGTAATCATTAACTAATAGACCTGGTTAGGTCATAACTCACAGTCCCAAACAGCCACAGCTCAGGAGCCTGATCTCCATACAAAGCAGACAACCATCGGCTGAACATTCAATATTTGGACAACTGTGTGTTTTTCTCTAGTTTATCAGGACAGTCCACTGGGACAGATGTTTCCTTGGTGTGCAGGGCAGTGATGTTGGTGATGTGGTCTATGGCAAGGGTATTATTTGTGATGGAGTGCCTGGTTTAACCTCTGTTTTAACTCTGTTTATTAAACCTGGTTAAAGCACTCTGGTAATCAACATGGCGCAATTAAGACAATTGCCTTGTTATTCACACACGTATTTGCGTAGAAATAAACAAGAGGCTCTTGACTGAGTAAACATCTTCACAGTGACATGTTGTATAGCAGAGATCAACCACAGTTAATGACCTCCTTGAGTTTCAATCTCACACAAGTAGCAGTCCCTTAGCTGGCTAGAAAATATCAATAGCTTTGTAATGGATTTACAAAGGTTACATTAATAAATATCTCAAAAATACATCCTATTCTACAATCAGGGAAGAGTTCAACAAAACACACTTAGATCATGCATCTCTCACCTGGTTTCCCCCCTCCCCACCCCACACACACGTTAACTTGTCTCCCCCCTCCCTGAACGTGTTTCTCAAGGGTAGGAGGGGTGGGGGGACGGACATGAAATGGGAATTGTAAGACGTGTGTGTGTGTGTGTGTGTGTGTGTGTGTGTGTGTGTGTGTGTGTGTGTGTGTGTGTGTGTGTGTGTGTGTGTGTGTACGTGTACGTGTGGTGGGCTGTACAGTGGGACCATGCTAGTGTTATTTTTAGCTCTCTGGGGAAGATTATGGTTTGTGGGGCAAACAATAGCAGCATCAGGCAAGGAACAGGCCTAATGTCTGTCAGCCAACCTTGGCCAGATAACATAACACCTTGGAAACTTGTGCTGGTTGGAGGGTGGTGGCTGGGAACACTCAGCTAGAAGTAAACACAGACCCTCTCCTCCTCCCCTCCTCTTCCCTCCTTCACTCCCCTCCATGCCTCACTAAACGAGGCTACACTCTTTTCCATCACTAGCTCGGCGTGCCTGTACAGTGTGGGTTTTTCCATGTTGTCCTTTTTTTCCCCTCCTTTGGCTTTCAGCAACTCATGCTAAGTAGTATGTCCTGAAAAATACATCTTTCTTAACATGGTTAACCATACACACACACACAGCTATCTAGAACCTAAAAGGGTTCTTCGGCTGTCCCCATAGGATAACACTTTGAAGAACAATTCTTGGTTCCAGGTAGAAAACTTTTGGGTTCCAAGTAGGACCCTTTCCACAGAGGGTTCTAAATGGAACCAAAAAGGGTTATCCTATTGGGACAGCCAAATAACCCTTATGGGACCCTTAGAGAGTGCATGTAGTTTAAAGCAGTCATTGAATGAAATAAGAATGATGGACCAATTAGACATTGAGGGATACTGAACTCTTGAAAGGAGAAATCTGTCAGCGATTCATATTGAACCCATAAGCTTGTTATTGTTCAACTCCACTAGCCCCATAAGAGGGCAATCAGGCGGCGGGGGAAAAACAACACTTCACATTTACTTCATCTGGTATCTACTCACTCTGAGCTCTCAACAGGGCAGGAGTGATAACTGGAGGAGCAGCCCCTGCACATGCATGACATGTGACGGTGGTGATGAGTATGTGTGCATGCATATGTCTCTGAGTGGAGGCTGGTGGGAGGAGCAATAGCAGGACGGGCTCATTGTAATGGCTGGAATTGAATTAATGCGACGGCGTCAAGCATGTGGTTTCCATATTTTTGATGCGTTTGATACCGTTCCATTGATTCCGTTCCAGCCATTACAATGAGCCCGTCCTCCTATAGCTCCTCCCACCAGCCCGCCACTCTTGTGTGTGTACGTGCGTGTGTGTGTGAGGGGGGTCTTCCAGCAATACCACACCACAGGTAGTCCCCATGGTGATGCACTGACCAGCTGGCTGCAGTGCAGTCGGTCATGATGTAATGTTTGTCCAGTTCTTTTCCCTCCCCACTCTCTCCAGTTCAAAGATCAGGCAGGGTGGAGTGACCAGGTGTTCACACAGGGTATAGAAGGGATAGCAGCGGTGACAGGCGTGCACTGGACAGACAAGCAGCACACACTACAAGGGCTGCACAGAGACCTCACACAACTACCTCTTGACTTTATCAGACAATACACACAGAACTATGGTACTGCCAGCGGGCATCTCAAGCAGACACCTCTGCTCTTCTGACGTAGGATATCAGACACAGCAGCAGCTATAGACTAGTTGTCGAAGACTGTTCTTAACGTTAGTGTGACTGTCAGATACAGTGAACTAGAGAGCAGCCATGGACACCGTCCACGCCTATGGGGTGATAGAGGAAATTATGGTTGAAATGACTAATTATGTATACATTCCAATCAGAACTGACTAGTCCAAATGCTATAATGTACTGTACATGTGAATTTTCTCTCTTGCTCCCTTTCCCAATTGTATATAATGTAGTCAGGAGTTTAGTAACAATGAAGGTCTGTTCCTTAGTTCATTCAGTTGTACAAATCTCCAGGTGGTGGGAACGGGCCATCTCCAGATTGTCGAGAATGTTGATTTATACTGACTGGCCTTGACTTCGTGCTGATAACGCGAAGGCTCAAAAGCTAGGGGCCCCTCTGCTTGTGGAATAGAACGTTTGGAAAACGCTGACGTCATTTTCAGTTTATAACCTGTGGAAATGTGTGTATGCATTTAGTACTCTCTGGAATTAAACGCTCTTACCTGACTTTTAAGACGGGTCTCGATCTACTTCATACATAATTAATGAACTTACACCTCATTAATGAATTAGAAACGAGTGCGAATTTGGTTTTGGCTGTAAAACAATAAGGAATTTAGAAATTCCTCTATCATGGGGTTAGCACCACACGATACCTCCAGACTCACTACAGGGACACTCAGAGCTGGTTCCTGTTTGTTTCCATGGTAGCTGACCTGCGGAACACCTTCTTTGTTTTCTTCCCTGTGTGTTTCCACCTGCGGGAATCAGTGGGGATCAAGCTGGTCTGGGTGGCTGTGGTGGGAGACTGGCTCAACCTTATCTTCAAATGGTAGGTGACTACCAATACTAATACTAATCACAGTGCTCAGATGCTAAGATAAAGAATAACAATATAATATGTATATTTACAGGATGAAAATACTGCAGGTTCCGAATGTTTTAACTATGCTAGTGCGTATGTTGCCATACAGAGGAGGATTCAATATGTGATACATTATATATTACTCTCTCATGTCTACACAGGATCCTGTTTGGCGAGCGTCCCTATTGGTGGGTTCAAGAGACTCCTTACTATGGCAACTCATCAGCACCACAAATTGGGCAGTTCCCTATGACCTGTGAGACTAGTCCAGGTGAGTCTGTTTGTCTGTTGCTGGAGGCAGAACCACTTTCCTTTCTGGAGAATCCATACAGTATTTTCAACTCAAACCAATTAAATTCCATTATTTTTTTTATTTAGCCTTCATTTAACTAGGCAAGTCAGTTAAGAACAAATTCTTATTTACAATGATGGCCTCCCAAAAGGTAAAAGACCACCTGCGGGGACGGGGATCAGAAATAAAAATAAATTAAATACAAATATAGGACAAAACACACATCATGACAAGAGAGAAAACACAACACTACATACAGAGAGACCTAAGACAACATAGCATGAAAGCAACACATGGTAGCAACACAACATGGTAGCAGCACAAAACAGGGTACAAACATTATTGGGCACAGGCAACAGCACAAAGGGCAAGAAGGTAGAGACAACAATACATCACACAAAGCAGCCACAACTGTCAGTAAGAGTGTCCATTATTGAGTCTTTGAATTAAGAGATTGAGATAAAACTGTCCAGTTTTGAGTGTTTGTTGCAGCTCGTTCCAGTCGCTAGCTGCAGCGAACTGAAAAGACAAGCGACCCAGGGATGTTTGCGCTTTAGGGATACTTTAACAGAATGTGACTGGCAGACTGGGTGTTGTATATGGAGGATGAGGGCTGCAGTAGATATCTCAGATAGGGAGGAGTGAGGCCTAAGAGGGTTTAATAAATAAGCATAAACTAGTGGGTTTTGTGACGGATATACAGAGATGACCAGTTTACAGAAGAGTATAGAGTGCAGTTCGATTCCATTCAGTTGGCAATTTTTTTTCAAGCAAAACTGTACTTGACAGCAGTTCTCCTCTCACAGGAAGTCCGTTGGGTCATGCCATGAGTGCTGCAGGGGTTTACTACGCTATGATCTCATCACTCCTCGCCATCCTCCTCAAGGAACATGGGGGTCACATCAAGAACTGGTAAGAGGACCAATTCTATGTTGTTTATCAGAGTTTATCTGCGAGACACAATTATCTAGATTGAATGATCCAACTCTGCAAAGTAGTTGACTGTGTGTCCTTCTCTGCGTGTGTGTGTGTGTGTCAGGTGTGTCCGCGGGACCCTGTGGGCTGTCTTCTGGTGTGTGCAGGTGTGTGTCTGTCTCTCCAGGGTTTTCATCGCTGCCCACTTCCCTCACCAGGTTGTCGCTGGGGTCATCACAGGTCAGTGGAGAGCCCCAACTCTTATACTGAATTCTAAATCAAACCCTACACCCTACCCTGTCTGCCCTTCTTTCAGTTCTGGATAAGCAATATGGTAATAGCCCTGCTTTGAACACTGATAGGCTTGGTGTAACTTCTGCCATCAATGTAGTTTATGCCATATATGTTGTTTATGCATACACACATGATAACATACGCACTATACCCACACACACAGACATAGATGTTGTGTTGTAGATATGTGCTAGTAGAGTAGTGGCCTGGGAGCACACTGAGGGCACACACTCAATGCATTGTGAAATGTATTATGATGTTTTTAAAATTGTACAACTGCCTTCATTTTACTGGACCCCAGGAAGAGTATCTACAAATACAAACCTTTCAGATATACACTGAGTGTACAAAACATTAAGAACACCTGCTCTTTACATGACTTAGACTGACCAGGTGAATCCAGCTGAGAGCTATGATCCCTTACTGATGTCACTTGTTAAATGCACGTCAATCAGTATAGATGAAGAGGAGGAGACAGGTTAAAGAAGGATTTTTAAGCCTTGATACAATTGAGACATGGATTGTGTGTGTGCCATTCAGAGGGTAAATGGGCAAGACAAAATATTTAGGTGTCTTTGAACAAGGTATGGTAGTAGGTGCCTGGTGCCTTTGTTAGGTGTTTTTTTGACAAGCCTGTCCGTTTTCCTAGGCATCCTAGTGGCGGAGACCTTTGACCGGGTCCAGTGGATCTGCAGGGCTAGCCTGAGGCGCTACGTCTACACCACCCTCTCCCTGCTCTCCTTCGCTGTGGGCCTTTACCTGGTCCTCAGGGGCCTGGGGGTGGACCTGCTCTGGACCCTGGACAAGGCCCAGCGCTGGTGCCAGCAGCCCCAATGGGTCCACATAGACACTACACCCTTCGCCAGCCTCCTGCGCAACACCGGCACTCTATTAGGCCTGGGCTTGGGCTTGGGCTTGCACTCGCCCCTCTACGCCGAGGCCCGGCGAGTTGGCGGTGGCGCCACCTACAGGCTGGCATGTGTGGGCGCCACACTGCTTCTGCTCTACCTACTAGACTTATTCAGGCCACCAGCCCACACCAGGGCTCTGTTCTACCTGCTGTCCTTCTGTAAGAGTGCCACTGTGCCCCTGGCCACTGTGGGCATAGTGCCCTACTGCGTGGCCGAGGCAGCGGGACGAAACGGAAAGAAACACCAGTTTTGAACTAATTTGAACTTATTGTAATTCTGTGAGAAATGCCCTGAAGGGACAGACAGAGACGGACTGTCATAGGAGAAGCAGGAATGTTCACCCCAGTTGAAAGGACTTGAAGGTCGGTCAGTAGACTCTTGTTGCTCCATGAGGTGGATGTTTAATATTACTTTCCCCCCCCTCTTTTGTCACATGCACAGATGTAGTTGCAGTGTACAGTGAAAATCTTACGCTCCGAGCTCCAGCAGTGCAGGTATGAATGAAACAATACAAAAACACAAATTATTATTATTATTATTCAGCATACATGTCTACAATGTGACAATGATAAATATAATTGTTCATTGGGTGTGGGCAGGGTAATTGTCCGTTAGGGGGGGGGATAAAATGTCCATAGAGGGATCAGCTGTCATTTTTCAATGGAGAAGTGCTGGTAACCTCACACAGTGCAGTGGTCATGGACAGGGCTTGCCCTGAGAAATTAGACAGCAATATAAAGCCGTTATTAGCTCACTACTTGGTTTTCTTTTTGTATGATATGAGACAATTATTTTAAAATTAAATATATATATTTTTTATTGTGTACAATCCAGATTAATCATGTTCTATGAAACAACCCCTTTTCCTGTAAATGCCCTGTGGTTTATAATACCCAATGGCACATTTTAGTTGACTATCAAATAGCATAATTAATCATCACTTACTATAGATAGACCACAGTTCATGTATTTGTTATCGCTCTCAGCCAGAAAAGCCTGTGGAGGATTCAGACTTTAGATTGTAAAATCAAGAAGCACTCCCAATCGGTTTCTTGTCTTCATGAAATATTGTTATAGGGAGAGAAGGAGGGTGAGCATATAATTACATATACACTGAACAAAAACGCAACATGTAAAGTGTTGGTCTCATGTTTCATGAGCTGAAACCAAAGATCCCAGAATGTTTCCATACGAACAAAAAGCAGATTTCGCTAAAATTTTACATACAAATTGGTTTACATCCGTTATTGAGCATTTCTCCTTTGCCAAGATAATCCATCCACCTGACAAGTGTGGCATATCAAGAAGCTAATTAAACAGCATGATCATTACACAGGTGTCACACAACACAATGCCACAGTTGTCTCAAGTTTTGAGGGAGCGTGCAATTGAATGACTGCAGGAATGTCCACCAGAGCTGTTGCCAGAGAATTGAATGTTAATTTCTCTATCATAAACTGCCTCCAACCTTGTTTTAGAGAATTTGGCAGTGTGTCGAACCGGCCTCACAACAGCAGACCTCGTGTACTGCAGTCTGCCCCGTAACCGACTTCAGTGGGCAAATGCTCACCTTTGATGGCCACTAGCAAGCTGGAGAGGTGTGCTCTTCACGCATTAATCCCAGTTTCAACTGTACCGGGCAGATGGCATCGTGTGGGCGAGTGGTTTGCTGATGTCAATTTTGTGAACAGAGTGCCCCATGGTGGTGGTGGGGTTATGGTTTGGGCAGTTGTAAGCTACGGACAATGAAAACAATTGCATTTTGTCAATGGCAATTTGAATGCACATCCCGTGACGGGATCCTGAGGCACATTGTCGTGCCATTCATCCACCGCCATCACCTCATGTTTCAGCATGATAATGCACTGCCCCATGTCGCAAGGATCTGTACACAAGTCCTAGAAGCTGATAATTTCCCAGTTCTTCCATGGCCTGCATACTCACCAGGCATGACATCCATTGAGCATGTTTGGGATGCTCTGGATCGACGTGTAAGACAGTCTGTTCCAGTTCCCGCCAACATCCAGGAACTTTGCACAGCCACTGAAGAAGTGGCCACAATCAATAGCCTGATCAACTCTGCATGAGGCAAATGGTGGTCACACCAGATACTGACTGGCTTTCTGATACATGTCCCTACTTTAAAAAAAAGGTATCTGTGGCCAATAGATGCATATCTGTATTCCCAGTCATGTGAAAGCCATAGATTAGGGCCTAATGAATTTAAATTGAATGATTTCCTTACATGAACTGTAACAGTCAAATCTTTGAAATTGTTGCATGTTGCATTTATATTTTTGTTCAGTATAGAACTGTATAGAACTCAGGGGGAGTGAGAATGTGTGGGGGAGGGGAGTTCCCCTGATATACACTCAATGAGCACTCTATGATGAATGAATGGTCTATTTACATCCTCATCAAACGACTTGCTATGCATCTTGCGTACTGTATCTTACCTCAGGAATAAAATACACAGTCTATTTTTAGGTAAACTATATGAGTCAGTGTATCAATGTATTTCCCTGTACAGGATCCTGGGACTGAACACCTCCCTCTGCAACTAGATCCTGGACTTCCTGACGGGCCACCCCCAGGTGGTGAGTGTAGGTAGCAACACATCTGCCATGCTGATCCTCAACACTGGAGCTCCCCAGTCCCCTCCTGTACTCCCTGTTCACCCACAACTGCATGGCCAGGCATGACTCCAACACCATCATTAAGTTTTCAGACGACACAACAGTGGTAGGCCTGATCACCGACAACGACGAGACAGCCTATATGAGGAGGTCAGAGACCTGGCCGGGTGGTGCCAGAATAACAACCTATCCCTCAACGTGATCAAGACTAAGGAGATGATTGTGGACTACAGGAAAAGGAGGAGCGAGCACGCCCCCATTCTCATCGACAGGGCTGTAGTGGAGCAGGTTGAGAGCTTCAAGTTCCTTGGTGTCCACATCAACAACCAACTAGAAT